>NW_027466094.1:662500-782500 GCF_046127955.1 Nelusetta ayraudi
CCGCGTCAGCTGTATGCTTCGCAGACAAGTGAAACGTAAGACTGCTCGTACTCCGGTGGAAACTAAATACAGCTTTACAGTAAATGCATATCACTTTTGTCCTGTCAAGACTGCCATCTGGCAGGGTTTTGAAGTGGAACTTTCCATTTACAATTGACGCCTTATCCATGTTAGTCCTTCCTAGTGCTCATCTACGCTCAGTGTCTTTTTCTTTTTTTTGTTGTGCTTACAAGCCGGCTGCAAGCGTGTGACTGTGTGCTGTGAGTCAATTAATTTCCCGTTTCCACAATCTACGGAGCGGCCAAAGGTTCAAAAAGCACCGTGTGCGTTAATCGCGATGAAAAAATTTGAATTATTGCCTTCGGCGCGAAACAACCAGCAAACGCGAATAAGAATGTTGACATTTGGAGAGAGGATGAGACCGGGGCGATGCTTTCTCTTCTAAAAGAGATGGACATATTAAAATAACGCACAACAGAGACCTTTTTTAAAAGGGTAGCGCAGCAAATGCAGGGCTCCGGCTTTGCGCAGCCCTGAACAAATACGTATTCCTTCGTATTTATATTTCTACCTTTTCGTTCACATTTTTTATAAGTTAGAAGAATTTTAACTTTGTAAATAAAAGCACAGCAAAGAGATGTTTTTCTGATTTGTTTTTATTTCGATAATTTCGCTGTTATTCTGCTGGAAACGGCACAAGCTTCCTCCACGGTCGGCACTTTAATGAGCGTGTGTATAACTGAAGACACCGTTCCTTTGCAAAACCTGTACACAAACTCTCCCACCAGTCTGCGCAGAACCCGCATCCAACAAGAACGAGAGTTTCGGGTCCGTGGCGACGGCTCAAAGCGTAGCATCGAAGACATTGTGTTGTTGTAGCCCTCCAACAGTAAACAATGTTCTTGTCTCATGGTTATCTTTTAAGATAACCATGAGCACAAGAAATAGGGTACAGCTTATCTGCAAAGTAAGTAACACGTACATTATGAACTATCATTCTATATCATAATGATGTAATATGTCAACCGAAAGCAGCTGACCAGCTGAAAAGGCTCACTCCACCCCCTACTGTTGGGAGGAGGACACGTTCCCGTCAGTAATTCAAATTTCTCAGCTGCATGTATAGGGGGACAAGGTGAGAACTCCGTTTGGACGAGAAAACCAAATTATTGCTTAGTCCGATTAAGCTCTGCATGTAAACGCACTGATTACACCTGCGCCAGAGTGCAGAGTGAAAGCAGCTCTTTTAAAAACAAGTGCAGGCTGGAGTCAGCACTCTGTCCTCTGGCGTGTCCACGCTGAGAACTCTGTCCTTCGCAGTTCTTAGCATTTCGGCTAGCAATCCCAGAGCGGGCTGGGCCATAAGCACAGCCGGAGGAGGAACCCTGGCGGGTGCCCGTTCATCGGGAGGTGGCGCTGTGTGTGCGTGATCGTTGTGCATTCACCGCTTGGCTGTTAAAGCCGGAGCCCCCCCCCCAGTTGAACACCGGTGCGCCGAGACGGGTACTGGAAGGACGCTGGTCTCAACCCCCTGCCTGGGTGCAGTCGCTCCGTCTTCCTCTGTTTTCGCCATTCTCCTCTGTTACTGTTGCGGCGGCGATGTCCTCGCAATCAATTGCCGCACCAGTCTAGCCGGGTAACAGCGGTGTCACCACCACAACGCGGACACTTTTCCTTTGATTTTGGTTTATTTGGTTTAGACAATTCAGTTTGTCTGTTTCTTTTGTTAGCGTAACCACTTTCTTTGGTTGGTTTTCTTTTCTTTGTTTTGTTGTGAAATTTTGGTGAAACTTTGGGTTTTCTATTGAGTAGCGATTTTGTTATAGTTTGATTTCCTTTTTTAGTTCATTAATATCTTGTTCCATAGTGATCGTTACCTTTTTGTTTTGGGTTTTGGTCCTGTGTGTGTGTGTGTGTGTGTGTGTGTGTGTGTGTGTGTGTGTGTGTGTGTGTGTGTGTGTGTGTGTGTGTGCGCGCGAAGAATAAATAAAAGTTTTCCTTTCGTTCTAACTGTTTAACGCTTGCCTGGGTGTCTCAAGGTATTAGTATGTTAATTTTGTTCTCTTTTCTTTAGGACAGGAGTTGGCGTAGCGTGAATTTTGGTTTGTAGTGATTCCCTTAGCTTTGTTTATTCCCTTTTTTGAGTTTTCTTTGGTTTCTTTGGCCCTGTTCCCCTTATTTTCTTATGTTGAACAGTCTTTTTGGTATGGTACTTATTTCCTTGACACTCAGGCAGCTAAACCTGGTCTATTTTAAATTGTTGTCAAATAAAGCTGTTTCATTGGAAGTCCGTCTCGTCCTCTTAAATTTCAAAGCGTAACGAACCTGTGTAGCCCGAGGAATTTTATTATAGTTTATTTCCTGGGGTGCAACTCCCCAGGTGACGTTGTCAGGCAACCCCCCCCCCCACCCCCCCCAATTTTCCTTTATACCCACCATCTGAATTGTCTCCACCTCCGCCAGACCCTCCCCCTCGCCACATCTAGTCTTTTTTTGATAGGCTGCCCTCGCTATTAACCTCCCCCTCATCACAGCTTTAATTGTGTCCCACAGTATGGTAGTGTCTACTGGACTATCTATGTTCTCCTCCATAGAGCATTTAATCTCTTTCTTAACCTCCTCCAGTGTTTTTGGATTATTTAGCATACCCACATTTAATCTCCAAAGTGTGTTTTTCTTCTTCTTATTTAGACAAATAATAAGGTAATTAATACTGTGTCAGTACAAGTCAGTCGTTCCTATTTTACATTCCTCTATTCTGTATCTGTCTGTAATGTTAATAAAAAAAATAGTCCTCTGTAACGGGTGGAGGTCCCTCCAAACATCAAACATCCCGAGTTCGGCTAGAGAGACGTTGACAAGTTTCGACAGGCGGGTCTGACTTCTGTTGCCATTAGTTGTGTCGAGTTTAGCTTTTAAATCATGTTGATTTAGCTCTTGTTGAGAGAGATGTGTTTCCTGTAGATCAGGCATGGCCAAACTACGGCGTGTCTCTGTCTGGCCCGCGTGAAGGCAGTCAAAAATCTAACCTAACTTAGAAATGACACTTGAACCTGCAATGAGTATTTTAGTCGTTCTAAATGAGTCCAACGTTAGAAAAAAAGGAGCGACCCGGACTTCCCACAGTCTCTTTTCTATTAACATGGGAATTCAATTTTAATAATTTGTCAACTAAAAACACCGGTCATACTAGAACATCCCTACCAGCTTTCTTCCCTGTATTCTCTGAATTTAATCAAAGAATCTTTGAAACTCTTGTAGCTTTTCTCTGGCTCGTGTCGCTGCTGATGCGTAGCCCCTCCAGGATCCCTCCTTGCACTGCCACTCCGTCGTAGTGCGGGGCACCGAGTGCCGCAGGCCCCTCCGCACCCGTCGCCACCGCCGTCTTCTCCGCCAGGCCGCGTCTCGCCAATTCCTCCTTTACCTCCTCTGCGCTGTTGTAGGTTCGAGTTCCCGTATCCCAGTGGGTCCTCATCTTGGTGAATGGCGTCTGGAAGCGGATGCCCTTCTCCTTCAGGATTCTTTTAGCAGTGTTGTACTCCTTTCTCTTTTGGACCATCTCTGTCGCGTAATCGTGATGGAATGACGGTACTTTATTCCCCAGTTCTATTTTCTTTGTCCATAGCTCTCTCAGGACCCTCTCTTTGGTAGTAAATTCTCGGCCTGGACTCCAGGTCAGTTAACTTGTCCTGAAGAGCTTTTTGTTCTCTCAGTGATATGACCAGAGCGTCATTAGCTTCCTGTGCCCAACGTTCTAGCTTTTCAATCCGCGACTCAGCCTCGTTGATCTTGCTGGTTTGGAGCTCCTGTTCGGTGATGACTTTCGCAAGTTGTTGATTTATTTCGTCTTTGAAGTCGTCCAAGTCTTTTTCCACGTCGTTCCTCAGTGTTTCTCCAAACGTGCGAAGGACTTCTTTTGATTCCATTTTTAAATCCCGTATCTCCTTGCTAATAATTTCTATATCCGAGCCGTTTTTCGCGTCGTTAGTCACGAGGAGTTCGTTTCGCCATCTCTCTCTGTTTCAGAGGAAGCTGGTAGTTCCGCCATATTGTCTGTTACCGTGTTTCTGTTTTGGTTGAATCGAGTTTTCCTTCCCATTCCAACGTTCCCCTGATCACTTTGTAGTTAATATGATATCTGACAATAGTTATTCAAGTTTTCGGGGAGTTTTTACCCTGGATGGTCGAGAGCCCTGGTGTCGCGCAGTCTACTGCTTTATGGCCAAACCAGAAGTCCCTTCCCTCTAGCCTTTTCAAGGGGGAGGTGGCTAGTCTCGGCTCTTGTGGGACAAGAAGCAGAAGGCGTGTCCGATCGGGGGGGAAGATGAGATGACATTTTTGTGGGTCAACACAAACTCATCTGCGAGGACAGCAGCCTTGGACAATGACGACACTTTCTGTTCATTCAAGAACATTACCACCTTCTCTGGCAAAGAGTCTTTAAAATCTTCTAAAAGAACGAGCTCACGGAGTGACTCAAAGTCATTTTTGACATCATTAGCTGCACACCATTTATCAAAGAGGTTGCTTTTCTCCCATGCAAACTCGACAAAGCTTTGACCACTAGATTTTCTATGGTTCCTAAATTTTTGCCGGTAGGGCTCAGGAACAAGCTCATAAGCAGGAAAAATTGCTTCCTTTCCAACATCATATTGCAGGCTGTCTTCTAAGAAAAGAGCAGACACCAACTCCTGTGCTTTTCCCACCCGCTTGCATTGGAGAAGGACAGGCCACATGTCTCTTGGCCAGTTGAGTGGCGAAGCTATTCGCTCCAAGGCACTGAAGTATGAATCAACTTCTGCCTCACGAAATGCTGGCACCAGAAAAATGTTTTTACTGGGGCTGGGCAACGATTAAAAATTTTAATCGCAATTAATCGCATGATTTACCTGATCAATCACGATTATTCACGTCGTATACGCAAAAGCCAATAATGAATTTAAAAGAAGTCTTTCATACACTTTAATTTAAATGTTCTGCCATATAAACGAAAGCACCATAACATTTATCGTCCAAACACTTAACATCAGCACTTTACACAGAAACATTTTTAATGTAAATCTAAAGTTAAAAAAAATGCAAATACAAAATTAAAGCTTATTGCCAATGCCAGGGCATTACTGTTATCCTGTTCCTTATGAAAAATAAAAATAAATCTACCTCCAAAATCCTGAGCCACAATAATAACAGGCAATTTCTGAGGTAACAGCAGAAACATTTTTCTTTTATCAGGGAGCAGCATAACCAGTCTGCGTTCCCTTGCAAATGTCCCAGTTAGAAAGGGTGAGGCACAAAAACGTTCACTTTTGGGTTTTTCTTCACAGGGGACTAGAATGTAAAGTCCACATTTATACTGGAGTTCCTTTGGAGAATCTCACTCAACTCAGTGCAGTTTGTCAGTTCCTGGAACTTGACGGCCAGTTATTTTAAATGTACTGCCATATGAATTAAAGTGCCATAACATTTACTGTGCAAACACACTTTTAACATCAGCATTTTTGAACAATTAGCAGATAAGAAAAAAAAAATAGTGTAAATTTAAACTCAACTTAAACAATGTTATCAAAGCAATACAAAATTAAAGCTGTAAGCAGCGTTTGCGGGACTGAGCCCACCTGGCCACTGCCTGCCGTGACGTCCGCCACCTGGCCACGAGCCCCCGACACCCGCCGACGCTTCCCAACGCCTGGCGATTCCGCCCTGAAACCCGCCGATGCCCCCATTACTGACGCCGACGCCTGCTGATGACACATCAAGCACTGACTTGACATTACTGACTTGACATTTAGAAACATTTGATTTCTAAATGTGATTGATTACTGTATCATTTTGGAGATAATAAGCCTTAAAGTTGGCTTTTTGTTTTGTTTTGCGACAGCTCCAATATTCCATGTTTACTGTACAATAACATCAAATTGCTCCATAAGCTGTCAATGGTTGGTACAGTTGACCTCAGGACAACCTTGAATATATCTTCTCTTAATATTCTTGAATATTCTCACTTAATGTACCAGCTCCTTCCTGTAGACATGATATGTACAGTTAGTTATTCTTTGTTTGACGCAAGTGTTATATTAAGTTCCTACTATCTGTACCGGTACTTCTTGTTAATTTGAAATAAACACTAACAGCATAATGTCAAAACAAAAACCGAACAAGTCAAAGATCATAAAACAAGGAGGCTTTGTACTAAAATATGAATAAAATATAAACAGGGAGTTGTCTAATGTCGTCAAGGAAGCCAACATTACGTTACCTGTTGATCAGCATGTTGACTCAGAAAATCCTCAGGCTCCTGCTGCGACATTTCATTTGGGGCGACGGTTGTGACTTCACTGCTGGTCCCGTGAGAAACTCAAATCGGTTCTTCACGTTTGTTGCGTGGCATGGGTTAGGACATTGAGAGGCATTATAGTGTGGTTGTGCTCACCAAATCGGACTCGGCTTCTAGCTCGATAGCCGTGCATAATTTACGCAAACGCAATGCTCTGTTTACGTGAACTCACGGAGTCCGACTCCTTGCACGTGCTCATCTCGACTCGATGGATTTATGAGCTTGATGACAAGTGTGTATTTTGTATTGGATTGATGTACTGCAATTCTAGTCATGTGAACAAGCAATTAGTATTCCTAGTTATATGTGGCATGACGAAATACTGTACTACCAAGTTTGTATTGCAGTATCTTCAGTTTATGGGGTAGAGGGTGCTCAAATTGGATTGATTGAAGATGTAGTTTAGGTACAATTTGCTTGTTTTTATCAATATTTAAGTTGATTGCAGTTCAAGGTGGCACAATCCTATCAGATGTTGTCATTTTGTCACGAAGAACACTGGTATTTGTTGATTATTGATTACCACCATGTTGCAGGCATTGTGGTTACAAGTTTCACTCCAATTTTGATTGTTGTCTGTATGACTAGCAATCCGTTGAGCTGTCTAGGGTTATCATTCAGCTAAGGTGTCACAACTTTTAATTGCATGGGAACTTTGGGATCCATGGCAGATGGGCATTGTAAAAAAACGGATCTTGAGTCGGAAGGCTAGCTTGTCCTAATTGTGACCTTAATATGATGATTTTTTTCCCCTGCCAGATTGAGGAGAAATTAAATGGACATCCAAACCGGGGCCAATAATGGATGAGCTGGATGATGTCACAGTATCAATTTTAAATGGTATGTCATGTGTATGATTTGTCCGCTAAGTAATTAAAATAACTGTATGCTGACACTGATTTCAAAAAGAAGTATTTTACAAATTTGAGACAAAATGTCTAAACTGAATTGCATTTACAATTAATTCTGATAACAGAAATTGGCACAAAACAAACTTGGTTTGACTTGTCAAGTTGAATTAAATTCATTAGTTAAAAAATGTATGAGTTGTTAAGTGTAAAAGGTTTGTTCATGATTGGACTGTCTTTATAGCTGCCAACATCGATGAAGTCTTGCTCCACACCCTCAGTCGTGATGATTTGAGAGACCTTTTTCCTGGACCAGAACACTTTCTCAGGAGGAAATGGATTTGGGCCCTTATTAGTGTAGATGTGATTGGTTACCTACTTTGCTCTGAAAACATCGAGCATAACACTTTTTTTTTCTTTTTTCCTAATTGGGTCTATTGTTTCTCTCTTGTTCATAATGTTTTGGATCTGGTTTCCTCTCGGCTGAGAATTCCACCGTACCAGACAAGGCTGCCCCGAATGAAGCCAGGAACTGTGTCTTCACCAGGAGGAACATCTCCAATCTGTCCTCGAAACTAAACTTTGTCGGCACGTAACTTTGCCGAGTTAGTGTAGCGCGATAGCGATAGCGTGCTTCCCCCCCGTCAACGAGGTGTAGGTACAGAATTAGTCCGGGTGCAGAATCGTTCCCGGCAGAAGTGACTGCCGATACGGCAACTCCATTGGGACATACCTCTACATCGCGTTCGAACGTGATATATGGATAGATCGCGGTACGTTTATAGAGTTGCCGTATGTGACGTAATTGGCAGTCGCCTCTGTCCAGTGGGCGAATGCCAACAACGTCACATACGGCAACTCTATTAGGACAAACTACATCGGTTGATTAAGGTTATCTTTTTTTTTCTGTCAATCCCTGCCGTATTTACAGTACTTTGTATTATATTGTATACACGAAATTCTCTCACAATCTATCTATCTATCACCCGCTAAATAGCGTTTTGACCGTGATCTATCCATATATCACGTTCGACCGCGATGTAGAGGTATTTCCCAATGGAGTTGCCGTATCGGGCAGTCACTACACCCAGAACGATTCTGCACCCGGACTAATTCTGTACCTACCTACAACCCCCCCTTCCGTGGCCCGCCGACTCGATGCAGGTCTGTCATGTGGCCCGTTGCTAAAAAAGTTTGCCCACCCTCTATACAGACAGTGAGTTGGAGCAAGCTCGTAAGCACTACTTCCAGATGGCCCGCACTGCCAGTGAGGGGAAATGTGTCATGTTCAAAGAGCTGAGATGCAGGCTGGTGAGAAACACTGTCACCAGCATGATTTCTATCTTGAGAGCCAGTCAGCAAGGAGAGGGGGTCTGGTACCCTTCTAAGCATGAAGTCACTGCAATGTCTCAAAGACTAGTGGATTATTATCCCATGCTGAAGGATTAAGACAAAACAATGAAACATGTAAGTGATTATATTATTTTGCGCACTTAGATTTTGAAGCGTGTGGTTATTTTTGGCTGATACTTTTTTTATCTGTGCATGTTCACTTTCCATCTTTATTTGTTCTTTCAATGAGTGAAATTTTATTTACCAAGCGAGCACTTACAAGAATCTTCACAAGAGATTCACCAGAGAGGGGCCACAAGAAGAAAAGGCATCGCATTGACTTCTCAGCAAGTGACCAAGAAGAAGATCATGATGCAGACTCAATTGGTGGATCAACAATTATTTTGTGTCACACACCAGGGCGCAGTTCTGATAATGGCCACACTTCACATAAGTAGAAACATGTCCATTTTAATAATAATGATAATGTATGAAAGCTAGGCAATGTTATGATAGTTTTGGATATCATGATATATGACAGGCATTTTTACATTTGAATTGTCATTTGATATATTTTGATGCTCCAAACAATTTCATCCATTTGACTGATTTACTGATTTGTCTCCTCCATTTCATCAGCCAAAGATGGTCTGACAGCACAGGCCAGACATTATCAGACCCTGCAGGAGCTGTACAAGAAACCAAAACCCAACCAAGATGCTGTCTCCCAAATTCTTGACCTGCAGTTTCAAGCAAGAAGATCCTTCATTGATAGTGATGTTCTGAAAGAACAGGACAAGGCCAACAAAGATCCTGGATGCATATCCATGTGTCAAGGATCTTTATCGTGTAAGTGATTAACTTGTTTTGGTTTATGATGAAAAGCAAGCATTTTTGCAGATTTTAACACTGACTTGCATTATAGGCGATGAATGAGCTGCGGCGCATTCTGGATAAGGGCAACAGAAAATTAATTGATGAACTAAAAAAAGAGATGGGAAGACTTCTGCACCAATGTGTAATTTTATGGTGTTTGGAAAAAAAATGAAGTGATGAAGCCACGCATAACGCTGGATGTAGGTGAGTCATTTTGCTGTGTCTCTAATTGACTGTGTAGCTGTTTCCTTGGACATAGGATGGTTTATGTTGCGCTGAATGAATAGATGCAGAATGGTAATACTCTTCATGCTGAAAAAATAAGATTTTTTTGTGATCAACACAAACCTAATAAGACTCATTTTTAGGAAGACTAACTTTGAACTCAAAGTTGATTTGTTCTATTCCAGTGGAATATTCCATCGCGCTGCTCAGGGCACTCCCCACACCCTTTCCTTCACCAAGTCCACCACCGAAGAAGCTGGGACATGCCAGTGAGGCACTGCTTCATGTCATTCAGGTGAAAGTTTGTTCGCATTTTCTCACATTCAACACTTCATAGTTCCATGCATGGATGTGGCGTTTCCTTCTTCTTTTTCTTTAGCCAACAGAAGATCCCACAATGTACTCGCAGAAGAGGTCTTTCTGCACCTCTGTGTTGCTGTTTGATGGGACCCGCTGTCTCATCTGTCTTGGAGCCACGGAAGACTTGAGTGACGGTCTGCTTCATCTGATGGGTTACTACTACGCCCTGCACCTCACATATCCAAAAGTGTGTGGCAACCCATCTCTCTGTCATTCAGACAGAAGTGCTACAGGACACTATCCATGTGTGAGACACCACAGCCTCATACAAAAAAGACCATGGCAGAATGGAAAGATTTTATTGGGGAGTAGAGCTGTGTACTAGGCATAGGTAGTGATACACTCCCCTGGTAGTTGTAACTTGAGGGTGGGTGGGGGTCTGTTGGAACAAACATGTTATCAGTGGTGATAGGAACACAACACTATATGCTGTCCCCATACTGTTTTTGTTTTTTTTATGTCAGGGAATCTGAATCAATATTCAATAATGATGACGGTGAATATTGTAACAACACAACATTACTTGCATTCTAGAAATGATTGCTTGAGATTGTTTTAAGATGCAATGCCTTAGTGACGTTTTTATTACAAGGCAGTGAAGGCACTGTCAGCAATTTAAGTGAATAAATAGTTGTTGACAATATTAATTCTGTTTGCTGAATTATTTTTTTTTGGGGGGGAATGGGCGTAGGGGGGGTGGATGCTTTGTCTCATTTTGAGAAAAAAAAGCTAATATTGTGAACACTTAAATTAAGAAGAATTGCACTGTTAGTAGGTCTGGTTTTAAGATCTTTTCATTCAAATTAAGAAAGAAGCAAACGTGAAAAAAGAATTGAGAAGCTAGTATCAAGTTTATTTGACTTAGTACAGTCCTTGGAATGAGTGCTTTACTGTTTATTTCAAGAGTTTTTCCATTCTTCAAATGCCTAGATATATCGTCTTATTTTAAGAAATCTTACCAAATCTAAATATCTTACTGCATTGGCAGATAATTTGACTTGTTTCTAGCCTGTTCTTTCTCAATTTAAGTGTTTATTTCTTAGATATATTTTGCAGTGTGTGGACACCGAGGGGAGCTCTAGAATTGGCTCATTCAACCGACCAACGAGCCAATCAGCAGCGGCGTCACAGGCCCTCCTCCTTCTTTGTTCTCTCTCTCACTTTGACTTCTGCACTGGACAGCCAGGTTTGTGGAGGGAAGGTTGGAACAAAGTAAGGACGGGGTACCCCATACATTCATGTACGTAGAGTCACTAAGTCTTAAACTCACCAGGTTTGTATCGCTTATCGATAACCCTAATGCCATACAAGTCTATGAGGGTCATAGGTCAACTTTGTCCTAGGGACATGGGGCCACTTTCAGGTTCATCAGGATCCTCCTGGACGCACCCACACCAAATTTGGGGCTTCAAGCCCATGAGGAACCCCAAAACCCTCACTCTAATTCCAGCCTTATCGCTAACCCTAATGCCATACAAGTCTATGAGGGTCAATGGTCAACTTTGTCCTAGAGACATGGGGCCACTTGCTTTTTCATCAGGAGCCCCCAAGAAGCGCACACGCCAAATTTGGGGCTTCTAGTTCTTGAGGAACCCCAAAACCCTAACCCTAATTTCAGCTAACCCTAGTTTCAGCCTTATCGTTAACCCTAATTCAATGCAAGTCTATGGAGGTCAAAGGTCAAATTTGTCCTAGAGACATGGGGCCACTTTCAGGTTCATCAGGATCCTCCTGGACACACCCATGCCAAATTTGGGGCTTCTAGCCCATGAGGAACCCCGAAACCCTCACTCTAATTCCAGCCTTATCGCTAAACCCTAATGCAGTGCAAGTCTATGAAGGTCAAAGCTCAACTTTGTCCGAGAAACATCAAGTGTTTTTTTCATGAATCATTCATCAATGTTAAGAGTTTGCTTTGTGGAGAATTCACAATAAAAATACATTGACACTGTTAAAGATGGACTCAAGCACTATTATTGAACTATACTGTATTTTTTGAGTGATGTGAAGCTTTTGACAAGCGCTGCGCAAAGGAGGCCCATTTGTTTTTGTTTTTTTTCAGGGGGCCCAAAATTCCTGGCGGCGCCCCTGAGCGTTCATCTCCAGCACTAAGGCAGTGGAGCTGCCGGCCACGAGAGAAGAATTAACCAGTCCATTGAAACCATTTGTTTGGTCTAGTGAGTGGCAACAGTCCTTTGAGGATCTTAAGTGCCTTCTCAGCTGTAACCCTGTCGTGTCTGCTCCAAATTTTTCCTCATTGGCTAGAAGCCCCAAATCTAGCGTGGGCACTTCTTGGGGGCTCCTGATGAAAAAGCAAGTGTCCCCATGTCTCTAGGACAAAGTTGAAAATTCACCCCATAGACTTGCATTGAATTAGGGTTAACAATAAGGCTGAAACTAGGGTTAGGGTTAGGGTTAGCTGAAATTAGGGTTAGGGTTTCGGGGTTCCTCAAGTACTAGAAGCCCCAAATTTGGCGTGGGCGCTTCTTGGGGGCTCCTGATGAAAAAGCAAGTGGCCCCATGTCTCTAGGACAAAGTTGAAAATTCACCCCATAGACTTGCATTGAATTAGGGTTAACAATAAGGCTGAAACTATGGTTAGGGTTAGGGTTAGCTGAAATTAGGGTTAGGGTTTCGGGGTTCCTCAAGTACTAGAAGCCCCAAATTTGGCGTGGGCGCTTCTTGGGGGCTCCTGATGAAAAAGCAAGTGGCCCCATATCTGTAGGACAAAGTTGAAATTTCACCCCATAGACTTGTATGGCATTAGGGTTAGGGTCCAAGAGTACACATACACATTTTCTTTTGCTTTATTGATTTAAGCTCATCGTCTCCAGCTGCAAAGGTATAGAAAGCTTTCTGTGTTTTGATGTCGTGTGTGAGAAAACATCACTTTTTTCTGTAAACTTGTGTTATCATTGTCCTTCATTGAAAATGACACAATCTTTCATTTCATTGTTCAGATGCCGAACACCAAGGCATTCCGTCGCTCTCTGGCCATGAAACGACGCCTGGAGCAAAAACGGGATTGGACACCTTTTCCACCTCGGAAGGACTTTGAACGTCGTGAGTACTTCCACGTTCATGATTTCATGTTCTGCCTGTGTTGTTATGTTGTATTCCAAATAAATCTTACAAAAACATATTTAGATTTTTCTTTTTTGTCAATTTACACAGGGCGCGGTACTGGTCAGCGACCTGGGTGCGAAGATGGCCCGTTTTGCTCCTGACTGACAAAACAGTGCAAGTTCGTTCTTAAGGCCCAGCAACCAGACAAGAAGGTATGGGTCGTGATTTTGTCAAGCCACGAGTTTCTTTATGTTTTTGTTCTGGTGGTGGGAGACTCACATCTCTGTCCACTTGTGGATGGTTTTGTGTTCTCTTCCCGGGCAACAACCTTGAACACGGGCTTGTAACAGACTCCGCCCAGGATTTTGCTGCGCTACTGGCAACTGTGTTGGACCGCTGGCCCAAGGTTTGTTTATCTGCTGTGACAAACAAATTTGAACACATGAATGTCATCGCCACTTTGTTTTATCAATATCAAGTAATTCCATGATCCATAGTTCAATAACAAGAATATTCATGAATTTATTTTGCATTTTTATGTTTGTTTGGGTTTTTTTTTTTTATACAACTATTTTGTAGGTGTTTGTGCTTGACTTTCCACCTCGCCTGACTGTCAAGCCAGAACTACAAACAGCGCTACGTCAAGTATATCATCGTGTTGCTGCACGCATGGGTGTGTAAAATACATATTTTTGTTGTATTTTTTTCTCTTCAGTGACACTGTGCTAACAGATATTTCTTAGAATTGTGTGATTACATAATTGATTATGTGACACTTCTTCCAGGTTTAACATTTGTGTATATGGCCGATCACCTCCCCCTTCGTCAGCTGTACATGGTGGTGTTATGATGGTGTAAGTTTCTTCCTTCTTCAGCCTTACTTGCTCTTCATTTGATATGACAAATATATGTTAACATGTTGTTTTCTGTTTAGGTGCACCTCAGGACTGATTTTGGTGGAGCGTCTGCATGCTGCAGTGCTCCATCAGCTCGCACCCCCTTCACCTAGGCCAGGGGTGTTGTGCCACAACCAATCATCGCCCAGGGTGTCTCCCAGAGTGGTTGTGACAGGTCCTGTCTACATGCCAGTGTATGGACCCGCTCCTGAATGGACTCTTGTTGGACAGGAGGTTGAGGTAACCTGTTCATCCCTCTTTTTTTTTTTCCCCCAATCGTGTATTTGTCAAACAGTGCAACTTTTTATTTTAAAAATGAACACTTATCCTAAGTTGAATCTGATTTCCTCTCCTCTTTTTTATAGACGGTACCAACAGCTGTTGAGACTGCATTTCACACAGACATCCCGTCCAATCCCGTGTGGTTCAGTGAGGCTAAGGCTTAATCTCTCCTGTCCTGTTTGTGGGGGCGCTAATCCCGTAAGAGTCAAGTAGGCGTAAGCAGCGGCCGGTGAATAAGACGAGTTAACAACGGAAGAGCACATGCAAGAACGGCGGAAAATACCAACAACGGAAAACAAATCAAAGACCCACCCGCAAGTTACCAGTCTAAAGTGTGGACCCACTTTGGCTTTTACGAGACGGATGACGGGAGGAAACTTCATAAAGAAAATGCAATCTGCAAGAACTGTTTTGCGAAGGTAAAATACAATGGCAACACTACGAATCTGCAGAGCTGCCTCGTTCGCTATCACCCGTCCCTTTTTTCCCAGAATTGTTCTCTTTTTTCACCACCTGTCCCGGGAAAGATAAAATCTCTCCCGGGACACAATTTGTCCCGTTTTTTATGGAAAATGACAAAACCTCATTTAATTTCCGTCTGTGGTCTAGATAGGGTTGCCAACCCTCCCGTAAAGTACGCGATTGTCCCATATTTGTCAACTAAAAAGCCTGTCCCGTAATGAACTGATGGGGGACGCACTTCACTTTGTCCCGTATATTTTGGGGACGCGGTTATTTATTTATTTATTTTGTCTGCATCATTTTTTTATTGATTTTCAGAATCGGGGCAGTGAAAGGATTTTTTCCCCTCTTTCATCTTCCCGTCGGTTTGTATATCCCAAGTCCCCAAGTTGAGATAAGACAAGTTGCTACTGACTTTACATTACCAGAAAGCACTGTCCTTGTTTACATGAAAGTTATTAATGTTCATGCACTTTAATATGTTTGCTTGTGCAGTGCACGTTTGTTTGTACATTATACAAAGTTTTGGAATAAATGCAAGATGACAGGCATTTTCCTTTTTATGGGTATTTTTTTCTTTTTCAGTCACATATCGTCTGCAAAATTTCGAAGATATCGTGTGTCGTGATGTTGTCATTGTCGTGGGCCAAATATCGTCACAGTATCGAATCGTGGGTTAGCCGTATCGCCCCACCCCTATTATCAACACAAGATCACATATGTACAGTACATGTACAGTTTAATTAGTGTGTTACTTTGTTTATGAATTCATTTCTTTATGTTCTTCCAGATGTCCAGCCTGAGACGTCGATCAGCACGCGTTGCCTCAAAAACCAAAACAAACAAGTGACATGTTGGTATTTGGGATATGTGTATTTCATTGTGTGCATCTTTGTGATAGGACAATAAATGCAGTTCTTTAAACGTTACTTTGTGTCCTTGTATTTGCAGGTGTGGGCAACACGTTCAACTGTCCACATGACTGAGTCTGCCTCCAGCAATGTCACAGCAGTGCAGCAGGTTTGTACTTATTCATTTCCACTTCATCACCTGTGTGTGTTTTCTAGGCTTTACACCGATCTTATCGGCTGTATCGGATCGGCCGATATTTGGCATTTTTTGAAACGTTCATGATCGGGCGTCATGTCATGAATCACCGATCAATGACGTCATGGTCGCGTTGAAACTTTTTTAATCTGTCTCATTTCCTCCAAAGTAGTTTCACAGCATCGACATGTTTATTTGTTTGTATCCGAGTGTTATGTAAATGTATAGATTTGGGTTTACATTGTTGTCAGTTCCTTTTGTCTGCTGTGTGTCCGTTTGGGCACTAGATGGCGCAGTAGATCCTGTGTTCCCTTTTTTTTGCTTGTTCCATGTGCGGAAAGGTGATTGGCTGGTGCCAATATTTAAGGAGGAGGACTTCAACACCTCGGTCTCTTTGTCCTTCTCCCAGCTCCCAACCAGAGGCCATGTGCCGCAGCAGCAGCATTCTGTGTTCAGCCATCAATTCTGTTTTGTAATCTATTTCAGTTCCCTTTGTGTCCACGTAGCCCGTAGGGGAGGGAAGCCATTTGTGTTGTGACCCTTTTCTCCTGTGTTTTAGTGAAGGAGGTTAGTTTGACTGTCATTTATTTGATTGTTTTCTTCATAGGTAAGATCCATAAGAGAGCCATTTTGTTTGTTGTTTTGGCCATGCCCTCCCTGACGCCAGTGCAATGATGGTGACGTTTAATAAAAACCATCCTGTGGACGAAGCACCTTTGTCTAATTTGAGAGCTGGGAGAAGGGGGGGAGCCTTTATGTTGTGTCTTGGTTCCCCCTAGGCCGGGGCATAACACCGAGAGCTAATGATTCATGATTCAAAAACCTTCATTTTCGTCTTCGTGCCTCTTCCTGTTTTGAGCACTGTCGCTATGTGACGGACAATAAAGTTTCTTTGAATCTGCAATATATGCAACGCTACAGTACCTCGCGGGGGAACTTTGGCAAAAAATTTCAACACCACAAATTTAATCAGGCACTTGGAAAAGATACACACGGAGGAGCATGTCGAGTTTAAGAAACGCAGCGCGGAGAAAGAAAAAGAAAAGCAAACTCTGAAACGGATGCTAAAGCAAACAACTTTAGACGGTGCTCCTGAGAAGGCAAGGGGTGTACAGAAACAAGTATTTATTGCCCCTAACGTGATTGGATCGGTGATCGGTGATCGGTTTATTTAAACTCACTGATCGGTGATCGGCACAAAAATCGTGATCGTGTAAAGCCCAGTGTTTTCCTTTCTATGTTTATTGGCATAAAATCACATCTTTCTTATTTTAATCAGGTGGAGGCGACGCCACAGATGACCAGAGCTGTGCCCGTGGTTCCTGTGGCTCCCGTGGTTGCCAGCACCAAGCCAGAGGAGGCCAGCACCGTCCAGGAGGCAACACAGAAGATCAACTAAGCTAAGGAGGCTTTTCTTTCTTCTTCTGTTGCCTCTGACTGCTCCGCTCGTTCTACGCCTCGCACATGTGATTTGTGATCCATCATCAGTTAGTACTAGTGAACATGCAGTGGCAGATCATGGCACTGGTTTTAGATTAGCCAAGGTTCTGCATGGTTCTTTTCATCAAGGCGAAACCGGTCACGGTTTAAAATTCCAGCACCAGCTGGCAACAGTGAGTCACTTCAGAAGAGCAAAACTCCTCACTTTGACATGGATAATTCTGACGTAGAGTTTGTCAGTGCTGTGACCAATGAAGAGTGTAACTTCTCTCCCCTTGATGTTGATGTTTGTTTAGACCTTTGCAAAAACTTGAAGATTCATTTGGACCGTGCGAGTTTTCCAATTTCTGATTGCAATGGCCCATTAGGTTCGCCATGTACAAATGAGAATTTAGAGGCTGATGGAAACTGCTTCTTCAGAGCCATCAGTCAAGCTGTGACTGGTTTATAGACACAGAAGTGGAAATTCAGGTTGCAGCAGATTGTTTACGATTAGATGTGTACACTTTTATCGATGGTCATGGGTTGAAGTACAGCTCTTGCAAGAAACAATTCTCACATTGTATATATTTATGGATGTATTTGTTTTATATGGAAGCAGTTACCATAATCCAAATTAAAATAAGAATATAATAACAGAAATGCTTTTTCATTTTAAGAACGAAGCTGCATTATTTGACTCATAATTAAAATGGTTAATAAGTCATTCAATCTGCATTTTCATTTTCTTCTTCAAGACTGCTCATTCTTGTACTTAATTCAAATGAAGGAAAACACATTTGAGATTTAATTTTCAAAACATGCACCAGCAAAGAGTTACCAAAATTCAATATGAAATGTAAAATTCAAAAATGAAAAAGCAATAGCAGAATGCTTTTTCATTTTAAGAACAAAGCTGCATTATTTGACTCATAATTAAAATCATTAATAAATATTCCTATATGCATTTTCATTTTCTTATTCGTGTCGCACCTTTTATGACACAATCAAAAAGAAAACTGAGAGCATTGCTTTTTAATTTTCGTGGTCCTGCCCTGCACAAGAGTTACCACAACTCGAAAACGAAATCGCAATCTCAAAGTAAGCGCGCGGCGCAGGAAAGTGACGTCAGCAGCTCTCCACCTCCGCTGTGGGTATGGCGGTATGACGCCAAGTGTCATTTGCCTCCTGTTATGTGTAAATTCTAATGTTTGTGAATTTAATAAATGTATATATATACTGTATATTTAAAAAAACAAAACAAAACAAAAAAAAGGTATAGCGGTATGACACCACTTTGCCATCGTTACTTTTCACGTCATTGAAGTTGCCGGTAAACGAGATTTAAATCGCCGAAAAACGTGGACCACTGATGGATCTCGTTGGTCGGACAGATTTGAGCATGGCGCACATTGACACAATTGTTCAAACCCTGCTGGATTTAGCTTCCCAGGTGGAGTTGAATAGTGTATCTGAATCTGATGCTCGGGACCGAGTTGAGCAGGTATTCTGCCGTCCCAGATACGGACGCAAACAAGGTTGCCCTAGCCAACCTATTGTCAGTTATGGAACACCTTGATGCACCAGCACAACATCAAAGCTAAAGCTATTTGTTACATGGGTGGAGTAACAGCTGTTCAGCGTCGGCCACCAGTCCATCCGTCGCAGGATGCGATGCAACGGATCAATCCGTCGACTGGTGGCAGATGCTGGTGCGAGATCTGTCAGTGGTCCACGTTTTTCGGCGATTTAAATCTCGATTACCGGCAACTTCAATGACGTGAAAGAAGTAACGATGGCAAAGTGGTGTCATACCGCCATACCTTTTTTTTCTTGTCTTTTCTTTTTAAATAAATAAAAAAAAAAAAAATATATATATATATATATATATATATATATATATATGTATGTATATATATATATATATATATATATATATCTTCATTAAATTCACAAACATTAGAATTTACACATAACAGGAGGCAAAGGACACTTGGCGTCATACCACCATACCCACAGGTGGAGAGCTGCTGACGTCACTTTCCTGCGCCGCGCGCTTACTTTGAGATTGCGATTTCGTTTTCGAGTTGTGGTAACTCTTGTGCAGGGCAGGACCACGAAAATTAAAAAGCAATGCCCTCAGTTTTCTTTTTGATTGTGTCATAAAAGGTGCGACACGAATAAGAAAATGAAAATGTATATAGCAATATTTATTAATGATTTTAATTATGAGTCAAATAATGCAGCTTTGTTCTTAAAATGAAAAAGCATTCTGCTATTGCGTTTTCATTTTTGAATTTTACATTTCATATTGAATTTTGGTAACTCTTTGCTGGTGCATGTTTTGAAAATTAAATCTGAAATGTGTTTTCCTTCATTTGAATTAAGTACAAGAATGAAGAATGAGCAGTCTTGAAGAAGAAAATGAAAATGCAGATTGAATGACTTATTAACCATTTTAATTATTAGTCCAATAATGCAGCTTCGTTCTTAAAATTTAAAAGCATTTCTGCTATTGCATTTTTATTTGGATTATGGTAACTATCTGCTTCCATAGTTACACCTGTGTTACAGAATAGTAAATGCTTCAGCAGAGTTTTATGAGGGTGTTTTTTTTGTTGTTGTTGAAAGTGAAAATGTTGTTTTGAAAATGACTGCTTACAGGTCCATCTGTTTACTCTAACCAAGCATTCAGAACGAGTTGTCCAACACCGGTTTAATTTTTCAGGAATTGTTGACTTTAAAGAATCACGTTAATGTTCATTAATTCATGGAAGTGAAGAATAATTAAAGTAAATCTTAAAGTAACCTTGTGCTTCTGTGTTTCTCAATGTTTCAACAACATAGTTAAGTTCTTTCACATGGCTACTTTTATTTAACAGCTCTTTGCACACACGACCTTCAGGTCAAAAAGTAAATTCAGTAAATAGCATCACCGTAAGGATTGCGTAATAACAGAAACAAAGGAGTGCAGTAAATAACCAATATCCCTGTGTTTTTTAAAAGGAACACTAGAGATTTAACAATACACAAAATAACAGGAGGTTCACAACAATTTAGTGTCCATTCTCTGGATAGGGTCAGGGGGAGGCGCACTGCAGTGGAATAAGTGTCCATCCTGTGGAGAGGGTCGGGTGGTTTAGGGAGATGCAGTGATGGCCTCTCTTAGGTGCAAATACAAGTTCACAGCCTGATACGGATCTGTTGGTGGAGCAAGATGGGACTCAGCCATAAAGATGATACAGAGTTCATAAATCTCTGGATTACATGGTACAGCCAGCCGAAAGACACATTCATTTTTGCACAGTTGAATGTGTTCATCTTCAACAGGGGAGAGAAAATCTGTTGTTCGCTAAAGTTCAGGAACAGCATGCATCACATTAGGCCGACCGCTGGGGACGTTCAGGTTTCTTGATGGCCTGATGTTGTGTGCATTCCACACCTGTGCAGTGTCATCCAACTCATCCTGTAGAAAATGTATACATTTAGGAAGAGCTGTGCCAGCAGAACATAAATAAAACACTAAATTACAGCATTCACACATGAGCAACCCCACCCTCTCCCTCCCTCCCTGTCTCTGTTCATCCCTCCCCCCCCCTCTTTCTCCCCATCTCTTTTCCTCTCTGTTTCTACCCTTCTGTTCCATCTCTCTCCCCTTCCATCTCTGTTCCTTTCCCTTTTCTACCCCTTCTCTTTAGCATTCTTTTTCCTTTCCTCCCATCTCTGTCTGTCTGTCTTCCCAACACCCCCTTCCCCGTTTCTGTCCTCCCTCCCCTCTCTCTCACTCACATATACATGCGCACAAAATGAAAATAAAACATTATTCATAAACTCACCTGTATGGAGGCCCATACAACAAAACTGCAGGAGACTTTTGTCCAGAAACTCGCCATCAAAATGCCCGTTGTCTCTGAGGCCTGATAACAAGGCTAACCAGAACTCCATGCGCTGGCCACGCAGGAAACCCCACCAATATTCAATTCTTTGATTGGCGGTGCTGGCCCCCTCCAAGTAACTATCGAGGGTGTCGTCTGGTTGAACAGGGACGAGGAAACGCTGGAAGCCTCTAACATGGCCATTTTCGGTTCCAAGGTCGCCTCAAACAACTCTAGGGCACCCCCCAAAACGCTGTACCGCTTCTATGTAGCACCCTTACTTTTGGGTCACTACTTGTTGTGCAAGCATTGAGCCAGATTATTTTTCTTGAAAAGCCATCAATACATCCATTCACACAAATACCATATGGCTTCAGTTCATCATATGAGTCCAGGTGCCAGATGAAGTTGAGAAGTTTGAGAAGTAATTCCTCCGTCTGAGACGCCCCGCTTGCCTTAATGACACTCCTCTTGGATCCAGCTCCTTCAAAACCAAACGCACAGACTCTTTTCTCACACGCAGTCCATTTTCTCTGCATTTAGCATACATCCACCTGTACCCGTGAAGCTGCCCGGGGTAATGTAGCTGGTTGCTAATGGATTCAAACAGGATCGCCAGGTCGGAATAGGCTTTGCGTGGCACGAGTCCCCTTGGAATGTACAGCTGCATCCCACTCTAGACTGATCAAACCCGACAAAGAAAACAAATCCTGAGTCACTAAATATTAAGAAGATGATTAAAAGGATTGGTATGTTTGATGTATGGAGGGATTTTCATCCATCCACTAAACAATTGACTTTTTACTCTCACCCTCATTCAGTTTACTCGAGGATCGATTATTTCTTTATGTTCTGAACAGACAGACACAGGGTTTTAGATTGTAGAATTGGTGTTAGCGACATATCAGATCACTCAGGTGTATATGTGAAAATAAATGTAGGTGTCCCACACAAAAACACTATTTGGAGACTCAACACCTCCCTATTAAATTACACCTGATTTGAAGATTACATTAGGAAAGAAATTAAGGAATATACAGACCTTAACGGTAGCACAGTGACGTCACAGAGTATTTTATGGGATGCTGGAAAAGCAGTATTGCGTGGGAAGATTATAAGTTGGACATCACAAAGGAAAAAAGAAAAACTTAAACACCTTAACAACTTGACAAGTAAATTAGACTCACTGGAACGGAAGCACGTAGAGACTAACGACCCCACCTTATTGGAACAAATAACCGTAGTAAAATCAGAACTAAATAAGAAACTGAACGACCAGGAGGAACTTACACTTAAGTATATCAAACAAACCCACTATGAAAATGGACCCCGTGCTAAAAAACTCTTAGCCTGGAGACTTAAAAAACAACAGTCTGGAAGATCCATATATAAAGTAAAGGACCCGGTCACCAACCAGATGTGTTATAAGCCAGAAGCAATACATAAGTCTTTTGAATCATACTACAGGAATTTATACACTCAACCCGAATTAGCAGAAGCAGTAACAGTCAATCAGTTTTTTGAAATCCCTAGACCTGCCATCTGTTGTCACAGAACAAAATAAGTGCTTAACTACAGAGATTACAAATGCAGAGGTCGACAAGGCAATTTCTAAACTGAAAACAAGCAAAGCAGCCGGGGGAGATGGACTACCAGCAGAATGGTATAAGACTTTTAGGGACTCTGTGACCCCACTGCTATTTATTAAATTGTTTTAACTATGTCTTAAAAGGTGGCGAGACCCCACCATCTTGGAAACAGGCCATATTATCTGTAATACTGAAACCAGGGAAAGCTAGGACAGATTGCAGCTCATACAGACCTATCTCAGTTTTAAACACTGATTATAAAATTTTCACTTCAATTATTGTCAACACACTAGAAAATATTATCCCTAACCTAATTGACACGGACCAGACAGGTTTTGTTAAAAATAGACCAACACAAGACAATGTTAGGCGAGCTATACATCTGTTCCATATAATGAGCAAAGGAAACACAATGTCCTTAGCAATTAGCTTTGAGACAGAAAAAAGCTTTTGACTCTGTTCTATGGGAATTTTTATACCTGGTCCTGCAACGTTTTGGCTTTAACAATACAGTTATAAAATGTTTAAAATTCACCTGTGGCCCGGATCAGAATAAATGGCAGTCTTTCAGGTACAATCCGTTTGGAGAGGGGTTGCTGACAGGGCTGCCCACTGAGCCCCATCTTGTTTGCTCTATTTATAGAGCTACTTGTTCAAAAGATTAGGGAAGACCCAGAAATCACGGGAATACTATTCAAGGGGAAAGAATATAAGACATGTTTATATGCAGATGACATCCTGGTGACTTTATCCGACCCGGATACCAGTCTCCCTAAATTAATGCCCTCCTTCGACCAATGTGGTTCATATTCGGGATACAAATTGAACATAGAGAAAACTCAAACTCTTACTTTTAATTACATACCTCAAGAAAACTTACGTAAGTCCTTTAAATTTAAATGGAAAACCAGAATTTTCAAATACATAGGTCTTCATATTCCCAAGACCCCCAAAGATTTATATAGTGTAAACTACGGTAGCATCACAACCAAAATTAAAAATGATCTGGATAGTTGGACCCCCCTAGTACTTGATTTTTACAACCGAATAGATACTTAAAAAATGGTTATTTTACCACAATTGTTATTTCTACTCCAATCGCTACCTGTAGAAATACCCAATAAGAAATTCAGTGAATGGAATCGGATCATTTCTAGATTCATATGGCAGAACAAGAAACCAAGGGTACGCTACAAAACATTACACTTAACAGGGAGGGATGTCACTCCCATGCTTGGAGGACTACTATAAAGCAGCACAACTGCAGTATATAGTCTACTGGTGCAGGGCGGGTTACGATGCAAAATGGAAGGAGCTAGAATTTGACCAACTAGATATCCCACTTCAATCTCTGCTGGGTGACAAAGCTTTCAAGACTATATACTCTAATAATCTATGTGATGTTATAAAAACTCCCCTAAATATTTGGTACAAAGAGATGAGCAAAGCGCACCTGGAAAAAAAATCTCGGTTATTAAGATGGGTCGAACATGATAGAGTATTCTTGTGTTATTCTTTATCTTGGTTTATATTGTATGATCACTAGTAGCACGTGTAAACTGTTAGAATCCTAGGCTAACATATACGCATCGTATTTCACTTTGTTTTATGGCCTGCCACTGATGTGCTCGTCCTCTCCCTGTACAGGATATTAGCTGTGAAATCGGTCAACTATCGTATAGTCGTTGGTTTGTCTCTCTCTGTTCTCCTCCCTGTTCTTTCCTTATCTTATCCCCTCCCAGTCCTGTGTATAAGAGACCTTCTTCCTCCTTCCCACCTCGCACTCGCACTCCCATTTTACTGTGTTTTGTGCCTCGGAGCTCCGATCCCTTTTTTTATTGTTTGTTCATTAAATTACTTATTATCCCAGTATTCCTGCATCGGCATCTTCGCTCTTTTCCACAACAATTTGGCGTCACAAACAGGATTGCTGGAGACCCGTCAGTGGAACTCTGGGACGTTGAGGGCCCGGGACCAGGAACGGAGGAAACTCCTCGTTCCCCCTCTACCTCGAACCAAGCATTCAGAGATGAGAGGATCGGCGTCTAAGAGTGGATCTGATCGGCTTCACGTCTATCCAAGCGAACCTGGAAGGGAAGTGCTGATTCAGAGATCGGGTGAGAAGTAATTGTTCTTGTCTCAGACATATCAGTGACCAGTGGGTTGTTTTCCTTGTCGTCTACGAACGGTCCCGGGGCAGGACGGAGCGCATACGTTAACCGTGCCTGTCAGGTCGGTGTTGATTCTGAATCAACACTGAAATTCCCGCTCCACAAGTGAGCCGGAAGCTTCTGGTAGGTAAACTACCAGAGGGGTGAGTTTTTTCTCCACCTTTTTGCTCCAGAGTAAGAAAAAGGGGTGCATGGGGACGCCTGTGTATTTTCTGACTTGGAATTTTGTGAAAACTTAGTGAAAAGTCAGAGTAATAAGTCTAGCTAGACAGTGCTGGGGAAGAACCAGAGCAAAGTGGCTGCTGCTGTTCCCCAGGGGGGACCAATTGTGGACGACATGAGGAAAAAATATGGTCCAGATTGTCTTGACATGTTGGGAATTTGGGTTGAAAAGTATGATTTCCCAGCAGGGGGATCACTGAGTTTGGAGGAATTGAGAAACCTCCGGGATAAATTGAAGATAGCAGAGGGAAAGGTTACAAAAAAGAAAAAAAACAAACAAATATGCAATTCAGATCATCAAAGATCATGAAAGGTGTTTTTCATTTTGGAAAACTGAAGCAGAAGTCAGGGACAGGAAACAAGTAAAAAAAACCAAAACAAACGTGTGAACAGCGCTGGGCGCTGGAGCACAGGGGTGACAGAGATAACGGCAGAGGGTGCACACACTCACACACACTCCCCAGAGGAGGGAGAAAAGGAGCCGCTCACACACGAGCATTCAAATGCACCAAATGTCTGTATCCTTCTCTTACAGGCGCGAGGGACCCTCTCCTGGACATGCCTGTCTTCCCTCCTCCCGCCTGCCCTCATCCAACAAAGCTACCACCGTACAACCCTGCGCACTCCAGCACCGACGCCGCAGCGTCGCCACGTTCATCAGGACTGCCGTCAACCAAACGGCCAGCCTCATCACTGCTTTCAGACAAGGGCTGCTCCCCCAGATCGCCAAAGCAGTTAACACAAGCTGCTGCGTGGGGATTGAAGATGCCCGGCTGACAGAGGTCCGACGTCATGCAGTGCACGCTGAGAGGCTTCTGCAGGAGGCCAGCGATGCAGAGGACAAGAAGATAAAGCGTGCCTCCCTCACCATGATGAAGCTCCTCAGTGACACAGCGAGACGGCCCTACAGGAACAACGACAACCAACGAAGGGCGATTAGCGGAGATAGAGGCGAAAAGGGGGCGTGCCACATCTGCGGCCGAATGGGTCACTGGGCCAGAGAATGCCCTGACAAAGGAAGACACCGCGGGCAGAACCATGCCCACCGCAGCCAAGAGAGTGATCGCGAGGGCCGGAAAAGAGGATCCAACTTAGAGCAGCTGAGGGGGGAGGGTGGAGTGCGGGACACGGCATGGACCCGGCGAGACGGACCCCCGGCCTACAGCGTTTTCGCAGGGAAGTGATGCACACACACACATGCAACACGCTTCTTGCAATGAAGAAATGCTTGCTGTCCCCTCTAACTTCCCTTCCCCTGCTGACAAATACACTGATTCATATTCTGATGTGGATTATTCGGAAACGTATACTGATTTACATGTTGATGCTGATTTTTGTTCTGACAATGATTTAGGTTCGACTGATTGCTCTCAGCCTGACGGTGAGACATGCATTGACACTGACACAGAGTTCGAGGTTGATTTACGTGACCAAATTTTGAGCACCATTGACAGGTTTAGAGCCTCGTCACGTGCCGCCTCCTCCCACATACATGTTGTATAAAGAAGCTGCTTTTGAGAAACTGCCGCGGGTCACTTTTAGAATTATGGGTAAAAATATCACGTTCCTAGCCGATAGCGGAGCAACATTGTCGCTCCTTCGTGCAGAAGAACTTCCCCAGTGTAAAAAAAAAAGTGGGAGATATGTTTATTCTGTCGGGGCAGCTGGAACGAAGAAGAGAGAGCCTCTCACCACTCCACTTACTTGTATTGACTACGGCGACGAGACATGCACATCACAAAACCAAATTAAACACAGCTTTGTATTGTCAGAAGTGTGTCCGATGAATTTGTTGGGAAGAGATTTGCTTCTAGCCATGGGCATGAATCTCATCTCCACCCCCGACGGGTTGATTGTTGCCAGGTCGTTATCTTCCTCGACCTTGGCTCAAATTCCTAAGCCTCTCTTGCATGTCTATCAGTGGTTGCTTCCCCTCGAGGCCCCAGAAGAATTGATAGTGGCGGCTAACGATAAGGTGCCGGGTGATGCTCACTTCATGAAAGCTCCCAATTTGCAGCTGCCCGAGGAACTGAGTGAGGTTCCCTCCTCACTGTGGGCTGCTCACAAATACGATGTGGGACTGATCAAAGGTGCCGAACCGGTGAAGATCACACCCAAAAGTGATATTCGGCCCAACCAGCCGCAATATCCTCTGAAGCCAGAAGCTGTTGAAGGGATCACTCCTGTTTTTGATTCTCTTCTCGAAGCAGGTGTCATTGTCCCATGCCCCGACTCGCCAGTGCGCACGCCCATGTTCCCTGTAAAAAAGGCCAGAGTTCCTCCTCAACGTGATGACTGGAGGTTTGTTCAACATTTGAGAGCAGTTAACGCTGCTGTCCACGCCAGGGCACCGAACGTGCCCAACCCACACACGACTGCATAGCAGAGCTAGACACAATTTTCTCCCCCCGACCTGACCTGACCTGACGAACCCCTTGCTAATGCTGATTTTGTTTTCTACGCAGATGGTTCAGCATTCCGGGACGACAAAGGCGCCAACAGAGTTGGTGACGCAGTTGTCTCCGACTCGGAGGTCATCTGCTCTGACTCCCTTCCATGTCACCTCTCAGCACAAGGGGCAGAGCTGGTTGCGCTAACTGAAGCGTGTAAATTTGCAGAGGGCAAGTCTGTCACAATCTACACAGACTCCCGTTATGCGTTTGGTGTCGTTCATGACTTTGGGGCACTGTGGAAATGCAGGGACTTCCTCAAGTCAGACGTCTGCCAAAACATTTATTTTCACATTTCGCTAAATTGACGCACGGTTTAGACCATGTGTCAAAAGGGGGGATGTTGGAATTAATTAATCAATTTTGGTTCACTAGAGGGTTTTCAGTCGTAGCACAGAAGCATTGTGAAGCGTGTTTAATTTGCCAGTGGAGTTGTTACAACACCTCAGTTATTGCTTTTGCCACTTCGATCTCCAGCTGTGTATCGGGGAGCCCCTTCACATTTAGGCCATCCATGTTCAGCACAAACTCTTCTCACATTTCTTGCAGAGGAACCTCTTGTCCTGCCACTTTCCAGCGATGTCCGCTCAGAAACTTGTGAGGATGCCTTGCCTTGTCTTGCCATGTGAAAAATGATTTCTGAGTAGGG
Source organism: Nelusetta ayraudi (assembly GCF_046127955.1). NCBI lineage: Eukaryota > Metazoa > Chordata > Actinopteri > Tetraodontiformes > Monacanthidae > Nelusetta > Nelusetta ayraudi. Next base: position 690,604 of record NW_027466094.1, read on the forward strand.
TTCCAGAGACATTTCCAATGAACAATTAGCTTTTCTCCTACAACCAGTGAGCAAATCTGCAGCGCTCTGCCTGAGTCAACACGAGCCTCTAACTTGCTGATCTCGTACCTCCGTCCAAAGACCAGGGTAAAACGCACTGTTTTTTGTCTTTGTGTTTCAGTGATTTTATTTTTTGTTCTTCAAACTATAAAAATAGAATCAAGCCATTTTCAAATTTTCTTGTATTTAATATCACACAGTTAAAAGGAAAAATGTCTCATATTTCATATTTGTTTTTTTTTCATTGTAAAACGAAAAACAAATTAGCGTCCGTTTTTGGTTTTTCAATCCAATGACCAAAACATACTCGGACCATAATGGACTTATTGGTGATTTTATTTATGAGTCAAATAATGCAGCCACGTTCTTAAAATGAAAAAGCATTTCTGCTGTTGCTTTTTCATTTGGATTATGGTAACTGTCTGCTTCCACACTCCAGTGGTTCTGCACATTAGTATAAATAGAGTGATTCTCTATCATGACATCACAGGACGGCGGCACACTGACTCATTCCATGAACCTGGACACTGATGATCCAGACTTTGGACCAGATGAGCCAACAGGCCACAGTGGAAACGGGTCAGAACATGGGACTGGCTGCTGAAAGTATACAGGTAGGTGGCGCTGTCATCCCAAGTTGTGTGGTGTGGAGGATCAGGGCCAAAGTTCCAGATGCTCACAGATGTGACTGTGGATTCAGGAGGAGTGTTTGAAGGCTGGACTCCCAACAGTGATTGGCTGCTGAGGACCTCTCAATCACAATCAGGTTTTTTAGTGGCTGTGAGATTGAAAGTGAGATTGCATTGTCCAGGGAGGAGGACAGCAGTCAGTCATGTTTCACCTCCAGTCAACACGCAGTGGTTCACATGAAGGTCCAAGAGGCCTACAGACCTACACAGAGTCTGGATGTGGCAGCACAGTGGCATCATTGTCTTTGTTGTGTTGTTTGGTCATTGTGATCCAATGTAATGTGAGAGAAGGACGAGTGCAGTTCTATTGGAGTGAGTTTCTTACAAATACAGATCGCACGATTTCTATCCCAATTGTTAAGTGGGAAAGAGACCTGTCTCTCCAGCCTCACTCTAATTTCTGGAGAACAATCTGCCTGAACACCTTTTCACTGATAAAACAACCTATTCTACAATTAATACATTTTAAAGTACTCCACAGGATCCACTACACTGGACAGCGGATGTTTCAGATGGGCATGACCGCCTCTCAGACCTGCTCACACTGCACAGTTAATGTCCCAGATAATTACCTACACGCTGTATGGCATTGCCCACCAGTAAATAAATTCTGGCACGTAGTATGCAATGATCTATCAGCACAGGTTGGTTACAACATCACAGCCACTCCTTCTTTTTGTCTCTTAGGGGACCTCAGTGATATCAAATCAGATAAGGCAGCATCTCGCATGCTGATCACCTCCTTATCTATCGCTAAGAAAACAATCCTCACAAACTGGAAAACAAAACAACACCTGCACATTGCACAATATAGGAACTTATTGTTAGACCACACCTCCTTGGTAGGAATGTCTGCTTCATCCTATAACTAACTAGTAATCAATCAATAGCTGAGGCTGCTGGTTGATGTGGGCAGCGGTGGTCGTGCTGCCGCGGGCCGGGTGCGGTCTGGGGGGGGGGGGGTTTGGGCGTGGGGGGTTCGGCTGCTTTGCGGGTTGGTGGGGGGTCGGGGATTGGGTGCCCCGGCGGGGGATGTCTACCACGCGGGGGGCTGGGCCTGGTGGTTGGTGGGTGGTGCTCCGGGGGTGGTGCTCCGGGGGGGGTCCCTGGCTCTGGTCTGGGGGCCCCCTTGTTGGTGGGAGGGCTGGTCCGTCCCTGTGTCTGGGGACTGGCGCTGGATCGTACGCGGTGGGGTCGCATGCCTGGGGTGGGGCTGCGCGTTCGCCGGCTACCGCTCCTGTGTGCCCGGGTGCGGTGGGGGGCGGGCCCCCTTTGGCTCCTGGATCCCTGTGGTGTCCCCGGCCCCGATGTCGCTGAGGGGGCGCCCTGCCCGGGAGTCCCCCCTGGTCACATAATAGGTGTTTTTTTTGTTTTGTTTTTTTTTCCCTAAATTTTTAATTAATTTATTTATTTTCTTCTGTTTCGGCGGATTTGTGTCTTGGGTGGTCGCTGCCCGGCCTTCTGGCCTTAAGACCCTCTCCAATCTTAATAGCATTATAGACACTTAGGGCTTGGGGGGGTGGTTCGTGCACTGCGGCCACCGCCCTGCTCAGCAGCAGTGTGGTTGCCCCAGGGCCTTACCACCCTTCCATTTTAAACGCACCATAGTTCAACACACCAGCGAGTGCACATATACACACACTGACACCCCTACACACAGTGGGGTCGGCCTGCTAGCGGGGGCGGGATCCGGCATCTTTCCCACCCTGGATGGGCCCTGTGCGGTCCGGTGCCCCTGGGGTGCGAGACCGGCTGGGCCTATGGGGACCTCGCGGAGTCCCCCTTCCTCCAATCCTGGGACCGGGCCGCTGCCCGGGTGGTCCCCCTGCGCCGCTCGGGGGCGGCTGGGCGGCGACGACCCGAGACACGGGGGTCTGACAGTGGTGGGTGGTCGATGCGCCATACTGGGTCCGTAGTGGGGGGGGCCTCTGGGTGCCCGGGCCTGCTTTGGGTACCGATCCTCCTGGTGGGTGAAGGGGCTGGGTCCTGTCATGGGGATGAGTCCGGTCTCGCTTGCCCTGTGGGGCCCCCGTCCGGAGAAAATCAGTGTGTAGTTCAAACTTTGTGCGTCTTTGTGTTCAGTTTTTCTGCTGTAGTTGTGCTTTTCTTTTCATTCCAGATGAATTCCACTCAATTTCCTTTTCAAACCTTGTAGGTGTTGAGTGAGCTGCAGCGCCCCCTGGCTGCAAGCTTCATACTGTGACTCTGCCGACCGAGGTAAAAAACCAACAAACTCTGACACTTTGCTGAGGACCTCCTGGAGGAGCTGAAGGTGCAGAACCTTCTCAGGCCTCTCTGAGGAGGAACTTGCGGCTGTCGGTCCTCTGCTGCCCCCTGCTGGTCACACAAGCCTCTTCCACCGCCGTTCGTCTGTTCAGCACATATTAAATTTTTTAATGGCTCTATAAACGTCACTGATGAGACGATTTTATGATTCCTGCAGTTAAAATTTTTTTAATTCCAAATCTGCAAAGACCTTCTGATCAATGAAGACAGAGTTGATTAAAATGATTTCAAAATTGACCCGTTTGAGAAAAGCTGCACTGTGGCATTGTTTGCATGTTGTTTTAGCTCTCAGTGGCTTCATTTCGCATTTTTCTTAAAAGCTTCGTTTAGTGGTCCATTGTGGTCAATGGGACACTGAACATCTGCTTTGTGTGCCCGAGTTTTAAGAGGATCAGGTGCGGATATTTTAGCATTTAAATTATTATGGCTTATTAGCATAGGTACGTGTTACCTCACCTGTCCGTTCTTTTTACAGTGCTTCCTGAACACCTCACCGGCACACTACAGCCGCCTGCTAGCACAAAGCTGCGCAGAGCCTCCTCGTTGTTCTCCTCACCTGGAGGACGCTTGGTGATCAAGACCTGTGGCCCAAAACTCGGTCCTATAAGATAAGTGCAGGAACACTGCTGCTTCGCCCGCACTTGATTGTGCTAGCCGCCCTGTACAGACGGTCGACGGTGCATGTTGCTTCCGTCCCGCCTTGGTTTTACTTGTTGTTTTTCCTCGTTTGCTTACGTCGCCACTGCTGACCCTCAGACAGCAGACGTTACACTATCAAGTCGCCGGTCCAGCTACAGTGGTGTGTGTGTGTGTGTGTGTGTGTGTGTGTGTGTGTGTGTGTGTGTGTGTGTGTGTGTGTGTGTGTGTGTAATTGCATTGTTTGTTTGTTTTTCTTGCTATTTCAGTACATGTGACAGATTTTAGGGAACTTTTAGTAACCAACTGTTTATCTTTTCTTTTGTAGTCGCTGAGAGCTGCTGGTGGTGGCGGTGTCCCGGGTGGTGGGCCACTTCGAGTGCTGTGACCCGGGATTGTGGTTGTTTTCTTCTTCTTTTTTTGCACTTCACTTTCTTTGCAGGTGTGTCACGTGTGAGTGGGGTGTTCCTTGTTTTCTTTGGTTCCTCCCCCGTTTGGCCCCCTCATCGGTAAGCCTCAGTTTCTACACCAAGAATAAGGAGCTCAGTAGCTCCGTTTTAAGTGTTGGTCTGTTTGTTCCTTTTATTTTTAAATGTTGAATAAAAGTTGGTTTGATATTTTAAACATTCTGAACCACGTCTCCTACTCCTTCCTCGTAGAACTTACCTGTGTGCCTAATTATTACTTTTGTGTTTAGTAGAACTCCCTGGGTGAAATTCCCAGGGTGGCGTTGTCGGTTCCTTTTCATTTTGTTAAATTCCCAATATTAAATCTTGCTTTATCAGATAGCCATAACCACTCTCATCGCCACAGGATATTTGAGTCAACTGAGTCAAACTGTCGTGTCTACTTCCCAGTCTCAATAAAAATGTTCACTACTGCTTTGTGCGAGCTTCTTAAATGGAGGTTTGTCGGGGTTTTCCCTTTTTAGAAGCAAGCCACATATTTTGTGTCTTTCCACCACAAGACATTGGCTTTTGTCACTCTCTTCGTCGTATTGGGGAAAAAGTGGCATATCGGACTTTCCCGCCGCGAGTCGCTCGTCAACATACTGCTGTGAAAGAGGGGTGACGTCACAGAAAGCGAGGTGCATTTAGGTGCTGCTGCTTAAAACTAAAAGATTTTCCTGTGCAAATATTCATTTGACAGACGTAAACGAAGTGAAATATGACTTCAATTTAAGTTTGTTTTAGTTTGTTTTTATAAACACACAAAACAGTTTGAGTTAGTTATCGTTTTTGAAAAAAGTTCTTGACTTCTACTTTAGAGATATTGATGATGAGTTGTTGTGTATAAACGGTGTGACTATGTGGTTCGGCAAGCGATGGTGCTGTCTGTACATAGCTTAGCAAACGGCTAGCGCTAGCACCCCCTTTCAATGCCAGAGTGAAAAGATCCACACGGAGTGTTATGACCCACGGGTGGGTCTAGGTGCCTCTATCTTTGTGTCTGTGTGTGAGAGAGAGAGTGGATGACGCCTTGCAGGTGCGGTCCTGGATGTTGGCTGCTGATTGGACGCGCCACGGCTGACAAGGAGGAGCAGTCGAGCCGGCCTGACGGTCGTCCCTCCTCCGCTCCCAACTCTGCAGTTAGTCACTTCTGAAATGGTGTTAGAGCACGCAGCCGTAGGTAGTGATGGCCGATCGAGGCTTTGTTGAAGCTTCGACACTTGTTTCAAAAAATGGTTCATTACTCGAGGCTTCAATGACACAGTGCTCGAGGAGGTCATCTGGTGCTCAATTAAATGTAGTGCAATGGAAACATGTTCATTGTTTCATAGGTTGTTTGGGATTTGATTCACCATGCATTCTTGTTGGACAACACTACATGCTTGTATGGTTCAATGCTGACACAATAAAATAAAAATGAAAAATAAAGACAATGTCTCTTTTTTGGCACGACTGATTGTAGTAGACTATAGCTCTATACTTAGCCTGACAGTTTGTGCAATGAATTATATTATATCCTAAAACAAGACTAAATAGCCCATAGTTTAAAAATATGTTCAATAGTAAGTGTTCAGTGGGTCAGATGTCAAATGTGATCTATTTAAAATGTAGAATAGATGAGCTAAATAACACATATATAATACACATTGATGGGAATTGAACCGTCGCCTCAGTCTTGCAAGTCCAAGATTGTCATAATGTACCACAGACCCAAATCACACTCCTTTTTTCATCGAAGCTGTTTGAGTAGCGTTAGCACACCGTGATTCCTCATCAACTACAGGCCTACACTTCAAATAATTATGAGAAAAATCCAACGTAAAGAGAGCACTTCCATTAGGAAATAGTCAACATGAAATTTCGTCTTCTACTGACACCTGCTGGTCAAATTGAATAGTTGCAAATATTGTGAACAAGTTGTCATCTAATTCTAATCCTAAACAATATGGCCATTCGAAGTGAAGTATTAAGACAATTAATCAGGTTTGCACTGCTTGATTGAACACATTCATCCCGTTCCAGTGCACTAAAACCCACTTCCCTTCAGGACCGTGTCAGCGAAGCCAAAACTTCCTTGAGTGACGCTTTTTCCCAGCATGCAATGCGAGCTAACGATTCACAATACTATTTCATCACAAACAAGGATGTAAAAAATAAAAAGGGACGAAAAATGAAACTTCAGAAACACCAACCATTGCAATACAAGCAGAACTGGGCCGAAGTGTTATTTAAGTTTTATATTATGTACACCATAATACAGCCTTCTGGTGGACAAGCCATACTATTTAAGCCGTGTCCTCCCATGGGGTTTCCGTGGGTGGAAGCTCATCGTAGAGGTCACGTGCTGGTTGCACGTCACTCCAGCGATCACCTCGGGGAAGGTTTGAGACAAGATAGTTGCCCTTGCAGGTTATCTGATTCAGGTGAGTATATGGAAAATATAGGTCAATGTGGTCAGTCATAACAAGAGAAGCTTGCTGGCAAAAATAATGCACTACAAGTGAATGTCACACTTTTTTTTTTTGTTTTGTATGAGCATTTAAAAAAAACAACATCATAATAATATGGATTTTGACCATGTATGTTTTGGAGTTCCCTGAAAGAGGTTAATATATGTATATATATATATATATATATATATATATATATATATATATATATATATACATATATATATATATATGCGTGTGTGTGTGTGTAACTTTAACTAACTTATCTATTTCTATCCATCTATCAAACTTACTATCTCGGGATCTATCTACTACTAACTCTCAAAAAACTAACAGACAACCAAGAGCATCAAAACCAACCTACTGCAATTCGTATATTTTAGTGTGTGTGGGGGGGGGACAGTGAGCACAGTGATGGTTCCGCAGCATAAAGTGTATCTTCAGTCGTCGATTGTATGTGTGGGAGTCCCTCGGGTTCAGCCCAGCTGATTTAGTGTTCGGTGAGAGGACCCTCGCGTCTGTTAAGGGGTAAGTGGCTTTCCGATGTTAAATGAGTCGAGAATAATGTGTTAGATTACGTCATTTTTTTTCGTGAATGCTTGCATCGTGCTTGTGAAACTGCTCACAAAACTCTTGTCGCCAGCCAGTCTAAAATGAAGCAGCAGTTTGACAAGAAAGCTGTGGCTCGAGTTTTTGAGACAGGCGACCGAGTGTTGGTATTGTTGCCGTTACCCCGTTCCCGTTTGCAGGCTCATTTTTCTGGTCCGTATGTCGTGGAGCGCAAACTTTCCGTTACAGATTATGTAGAGCACACTCCTGATAGAAAATGATCGTCCCGCATCTGCCACGTCAAAATGTTGAAAAGTTACGCCCGGTTCACACTGGACGTGGAAGCACCGCAAAGCGAAGCACCGCGAAGTGAAGCGCTGCGAAGCGAAGCGCCGAGCGCTTCCATTCAGCGCCCATGTTAATCAATCAGTGCACATTGCCCATTGGTGGAGGGAGGGCTCATTGAAAAAAAAAAAAAAAAAAAAAAAATCGGTGTTCCTTCGGCGCGCCTGGGAAACTCTGAAATTATGAATAACTTAAGCTCGTTTTTGTCCCATTTGCCTGCATCAGCCCGTCATGATATTGTTAAATTAATTGAGAGCCACCCACTATTGTTTTCTGACCACCCCCACCGTACGTCAGTTTTGCACCATGACATAGAAGTAGAGGGACATGCCACAACTAAGCAGCACGCACACAGAGTCAATTTTGGGAAGTTAAGAAAGAAGCTTTGGCTCTCCTTCTGACAATGCCCATCTTGATGTTCATTTGGGGTCAGGTTTTTACAGACCATAATGCCCTCGTAGATGTGGTGGTCTCTGCTCCTGCAAGACTTCAATCTCCAGATTTGCCACAGGAAGGGGGGTTGATAATGTGTTGGCAGATACATTATCATGTGGACTAGCTGCGGAATTCTTATTTCGGGCGAACTGAGGTTTTTCTTGTTTAGTTTTGTTTGTAGGTATGTTAATAGGGTTTAGTTCTTAAGGGAGGGGGTGTTATGACCCACAGGTGGGTCTAGGTGCCTCTATCTTTGTGTGTGTGTGTGTGTGTGTGTGTGTGTGTGTGTGTGTGTGTGTGTGTGTGTGTGTGTGTGTGTGTGTGTGTGTGTGTGTGTGTGTGTGTGTGTGAGTGGATGACGCCTTGCAGGTGTGGTCCTGGATGTCGGCTGCTGATTGGACGCGCCACGGCTGAGAAGGAGGAGCAGTCGAGCCAGCCTGACGGTCATCCCTCCTCCGCTCCCAACTCTGCAGTTAGTCACTTCTGAAATGGTGTTAGAGCACGCAGCCGTAGGGGTGGGCTGCCATTTTCTTTGTCCCCTCTTTTCTCCTGTTTATTAAGTATGTAGGGAGGTTAGCCTTTCTGTATTTGGCTTCTCTTTCTTTCTTTAGTTAGTTCTTTAGGTGAGCTAGTTGGAGTTTGGTTTATTATTTTGGCCTGGGCCCACCCTGAAGCCTTTGCTGCCCACCGGTTAAGTTGTTTTGTTTATTTAATTTACTGATTAATAAAATGTTTTTTGTTGAAACTGCCAACTGCAGTGAAAAATGAATGAGGCTTGGGAGTGGGGGAAGGTGTCCCACACGTTGCGTCTCGGTCCCCCTCGACGGGACGTAACACGGAGTTTTCGCCGTGACAGCAGGTTGAGCTCCTACCGTGTTACAGGTGACGTCGTCACGTTAGCCTGTTCCATCCCTGCTAAATTCTTGAAAGAACTACCATAAGTAAACTTTTAAATTATAATACACTCTACACTAATTGTAATTTCCTTCCCGTGGTTCTATATTGCAACAGTTGACGGCTCATATCAGCAGATAAGCAGCAACAATCTGGGCATTGCGGGTGATTCATAAATGTGTCATTTCTTATTAATTAGCCCATAAGTGTTGTACACCAGTGTGACACCAAATGCTTGTTGCTGACAGCAGTGAAGAAATGACACTCTAGTGGTTCTGCACATTAGTATAAATAGAGTGATTCTCTATCATTACATCACAGGACGGCGGCACTCTGACAGATTCCATGAACCTGGACACTGATGATCCAGACTCCGGTCCAGATGACACAACGGGCCACAGTGGAAACGGGTCAGAACATGGGACTGGCTGCTGAAAGGATACAGGTAGGTGGCGCTGTCATCCCAAGTTGTGTGGTGTGGAGGATCAGGGCCAAAGTTCCAGATGCTCACAGATGTGACTGTGGATTCAGGAGGAGTGTTTGAAGGCTGGACTCCCAACAGTGATTGGCTGCTGAGGACCTCTCAATCACAATCAGTTTTTTTAGTGGCTGTGAGATTGAAAGTGAGTGAACATCATTAAATAAAGAGCTCCTGCAGGGTCCCAATTTGAAAAGTACACTGCTTGGTGTGCTGCTTCGTTTTCGCCAAGGCCCTGTAGCATTCATGACTGACATTGAGGGAACGTTTCATCAAGTAAGAGTTTCCAACCAGGATGTAAACTTCTTACGCTTCCTCTGGTGGCCAGATGGGGACATTACAAAGGACCTACAAGAGCACAGGATGCTGGTCCACATCTTTGGGGCAGTGTCATCCCCAAGCTGTGCTTCATTCGCCCTGCTGAAAGCAGCTGACGACAATCAGCATGACTTCCCAGCCGAGGTTATAAACACTGTTGGTCAAAATTTCTACGTGGATGATTGTCTAAAGGCCGTCAGCACGGCGGAACAAGCAATACATCTGTACCAGCAGCTAACAGACCTGTGCGGTAGAGGTGGATTTAAGCTCAATAAGTGGGTGAGCAATCATCGCTCGGTGCTGGCCGCCATTCCTGAAGAGCAGAGAGCTAAAGAGGTAAAAACACTTAACCTTGACAGAAACCAGCTCCCTATGGAGAGGGCCCTTGGAGCTCAGTGGGATGTACAGCAAGATACATTCACATTCAGCATCAGAACCAAGCTGGGATGGGATGAGGAAATCCCTCAGGTCATGGTACATCCCATATATAGTTTTTCAAGCGCCAAACTACAACAAAGGAACTCATCTATAACAAATCTACAACCTTGTAAGGGCAAAATCTACTTGTTTTAATTCTGATTAATAAACTAAAGCTTATTCGATTATCATTATGTTGTTTTTTTTTAAACGCTCATACAAAACAAAAAAAGTGGAGGGAGAGTAGTCTGAATCGGGTTCTGGAGCATTGCTCTACCTCATCCATCGCACTCATTAGCGTCACATCCACTTGTAGTGCATCATTTCCGCCAGCAAGCTTCTCCTGTTAGACCTTCCCCGAGGTGGTTGGTGGGGTGACGAGCACCCAGCACGTGACCTCTACGATGAGCTTCTACCCATGGAAGTGCCATAGGAAGACACGGATTAAATAGTATGGCTTGTCCACCAGAAGGCTGTATTATGGTGTACATAATATAAAACTTCGGCCCAGTTCTGCTTGTATTGCAATGGTTGGTGTTTCATTTTTCGTCCCTTTTTATTTTTTACATCCATGTTTGTGATGGAATGGTATTGTGAATCACTAGCTTGCATTGCATGCTGGGAAACAGCGTCACTCAAGGAAGTTTTGGCTTCGCTGACACGGTCCTGAAGGGAAGTGGGTTTTAGTGCACTGGAACGGGATGAATGTGTTCAATCAAGCAGTACAAACCTGATTAATTGTCTTAATACTTGACTTGGAATGGCCATATTGTTTAGGATTAGAATTAGATGACAACTTGTTCACAATATTTGCAACTATTCAATTTGACCAGCAGGTGTCAGTAGAAGACGAAATTTCATGTTGACTATTTCCTAATGGAAGTGCTCTCTTTACGTTGGATTTTTCTCATAATTATTTGAAGTGTAGGCCTGTATCTGCACACAATTTGGAATTCGTCCCAGCGCCCTGAGCTGTAAATTTGGACGGTGTAAAATGAAAATGGCCATCTGCAGCAGAATGAAAGTGAGATTGCATTGTCCAGGTAGGAGGACAGCAGTCAGTCATGTTTCACCTCCAGTCAACACGCAGTGGTTCACATGAAGGTCCAAGAGGCCTACAGACCTACACTGAGTCTGGACGTGGCAGTACAGTTGGATCATTGTCTTTGTTGTGTTGTTTGGTCATTGTGATCCAATGTAATGTGAGAGAAGGACGAGTGCAGTTATATTGGAGTGAGTTTTTTAGAGTGTAATAGAAGTTATAATGCACAGTCTGTTTTTATGAAATGTTCTATCACCTGGCATCCATCCATCCATCCATCCATCCATCCATCCATCTTCTACTGCCGTATCCGGAGCAGCAGCCTCAGCAGAGACCCCCAGACTTCCCTGGACCCAGTCACCTCCTCCAGCTCCTCCAGTGGGACCCCAAGGCTTCCCAGTCCAGCCCAGAGACCTGGTCAGCACTACTCTGACTCCCTGAGTCCCTGCTGCTCAGGTGAGGCTTCAAAGATCTGGCTGCACCTGATTGGACGGTCGTGGAGGATCTCCTTGGTCTCCTTGGTCTTCTTGGTCTTCTTGGTCTCCAGCTGTTTGACCTCATGCTCTCTGTTGACCTCCTCACTCAGTCCCTCAGTGATGTAGAGCTCAGTGTAGATGCTGTTGAGGAGAGTTTGACTTCCTGCTTCTTCACCTTCAGTCACACGTTCACATTTCCTCTCCAGACTGATCTTCTGCTGCTGTAGAAGCTCCTGCAGACCACCAACCTCTGGAGCTGAGAGAAGGTTGGAGAAGAAAACATCAGTGTGACAGTGTGAGCATCATTTTCTGTCCACGACTTGAAGCTGAAAGCATCCAAACTCCATTTTTCAGCTGATGTGGTGAAGCTGCTGTTGTCTGACCGTTTGCTCTAAATGTCCTCTAGTGGATCTTCTGACTGGAGGTCCTGACCACGGTTATAATAGTTAACGAAAACGAACAAAATAACGAAAACTTCAATTGAAAAAAAAAATTGTCACGTTCCCAGGGGTTAGGATTTTGGTACCTGCCTCGTTGGGCTTCGAAGCGAGCAGAGCTGAGACCATAAGGGTGACGTAGCAACGTTCAGGACACTGATTGGCCAAAGGCAGTCTTTCACGAAAGACCAAAACCGCCATTTTTAAATGCCTCGCGTGTGGATTTTTACATGAACACGTATTAAAAACTGAAAAGCTTATGAAACTGTACCATGGGTGAACAAAGAACTACAGACGTTTCTGTTCTCTGTGGCCAAAGAAAAAGCACAATGCAGACAGTTGTGCAGAAAGTTTAGTGTTAGCTAAAATATCGGGCACACAGACGTACTTATTATGTATACATTTCTTTCCATTGTAACAGGTCACTACAAGATCTGCAATCCATTACCTAGAATTGGTTTTCCTTAAACTGATGTACAGGATTACTAATCTGACTTTGATGGGCAAATTTGACAACAGAATACAATTATGAAGCACTAAAACACAGGACCACAAAACAATTAAATGCATGATGAAATAATGATATGCTTTGTTAAATGAAATAAAATGGCATTTTCAACGAAGCAATAAAATAGTCGGTGGTGCAGTGGTTAGCGCTGCCGCCTCACAGCAAGAAGGTCGTGGGTTCGATTCTGGGGCCTGGACCTGGGACCTTTCTGTGTGGAGTTTGCATGTTTTCCCTGTGTCTACGTGGGTTCTGTCCGGGTTCTCCGGCTTCCTCCCACACTCCAAAAACATGCACGTGAGGTCAATTGAACGTTCTAAATTGTCCGTAGGTGTGCATGTGAGTGTGAATGGTTGTTTGTCTCTATGTGGCCCTGCGATGAACTGGCGACTTGTCCAGGGTGTCACCCTGCCTTCGCCCTAAGACAGCTGGGATAGACTCCAGCAGACCCCCGTGACCCTGAATAGGAATAAGCGGGTATAGAAGATGAATGAATGAAATCTTTATTGAATGAATGACACATTTTATTTCACTCGTGGTTTATGTAATTATTATTTTTTGCTCCATAGCTTTCATGATTCAGCATTACATGTTAAGCGTGATGAATTGCATGAAAAGAGAGAGCACTCACTGATAAATTAACATGGTGTGCTGTTTAATTCCATGAGGACGACAAAATATTTGCAAATTTGTGTTAGCTACACACATCGACAGGTGCAAGAGAAAGGGAGGAACTTTCAGGGAGGAACTTTCAAGATCGTTGAGTTTTTATTTTTAATTTTTTTTTAGTTCTGATGAAATAAATAGACCAATCATTTCATTACTTTGTCTGCTTTCCAAAGAGAGTTGCTTCAAAGAATTATCATTTATTATTCAGTGGCACATTGCTCACTTGTTTAATACACAAATAATAGTATATTATTATAATAATACTATTTTATTAATATAATAATAATAATAATAATAATAATAATAATAATAATAATAATAATGATAATAATCATCATCATCATCATCATCATCATTTCTAAAATTTCCAAACAACAATCGTCAGTTGTTCCGTAAATGTGCACATGTTGAATTTTGTATGGTTCGTGAGCGCGCACGTCTGTCAGTGACGGTCTCCACACTGACACAACTGCGCATGCTCTATTATCCCATCAATGCGGAAGTCAAAAAGTTTTTGGGAGCCATGCGCTGGGTGAGCAACTTCATTGAAAGGAATGGGACGCCATCTTGGACTCTGGGGGCTTGCCGCACTGTCACGCAGGTTGTGACGTTGCGGGCCTGGCGACGCACAGGTATGACGTGAATGATTGACAGCTACCATTCGTTCCCGTTAGCGAGAGGATTAAAAACAAACAGACACCATAATGGCATCAAAAAGGAGTTATCCCAGCGGTGCGGAAAAACGGAAGGAAAAGAAAACTGATCAAGAAAAACTTGCAAAGGGGAAAGGTAAGTTATTTGTTTGTGATGTGGGCTGGAGAGGTGGAGGGGAAACGCTGTTGTCGCGCCCCCCCAAGTTTGTTTATTTGTCCTGCTAGCCAGCTAGCTAGCTAGCATCGGATAAATGTTAGCTGGCTGGCTAATATTTGTTCGTCATGAATCAGCGTTTTTGTTTGTTTTATGAAAGTTGACCATGTCCTGCCAAGTTGGCCTATCCTGCCATGGGAATGACTGATTGACTCCACACCCGTTTATTCACATTCTAACAGGGAGGGAGGGAGGGAGGGCATGTTGTAGTAGTTGTTGTTGTGTCAGTCCCCTGTTATTTATGGTTCAGTGGAAGTTGTCTCTCATACGTTTGACTCTTAATGTTATTTTAGCCTTAACTTAGGATGAATTTACTGAGTTTGTATTTTGTAGGCCCTTCATTAGAAATGTGCTACTGTTTTAGAATTCAAAGAAATATTTTATGGAAATACTTTATTTGGCATGGTGTTGACTATTTTAGACTGTTGTGGCAGTGGGTCATTTATCTTAGTTTTATTACTTTAACTAGTACAGTGTGTAAAGTAATGCCAAAAACTCTTAAAAATGACAGTTTTGTAATTTGGTAAAAGCTTTAAAGGGACACTGCAACCATAATGTTTAATTTAAAAACAAATGAATTTTTAATTTTCCTATATTACTGCAACATCACTGTAATAATAAAATAGGAAAATGCGCTTCTGATCTGTTTTGCTTGATGATCTAATGAGCTTTGTCTCTGCAGGAGCAATTCTAAAATATGTTGGCGCTCCAAACATTGAGCCAGAGGGATCTCCCGAACATCCTGACCAGGAAGCTCCAGGACCAACACGTTCCTCAGAACCTCCTTCTGTCCAGGTGAATAATGTGTGTTATTCTTAGTAGCTAAGCTGATAAGTGTGGGACAAAACTAAGGCAATTAAGCATTATTTTGATTGTTGGTTTGCTTTTTAGTGTTGCACTTGTTGGTTTGTTGGATTTTCTTATTTAAAGTAAGCATTGTTTTTATGAATCTGTTGTATTTATTGACATATAGCGGATTCTTTTCCTAGTATTATAGTGTTTGTTTGTTTTTAAATCAGTTTAACTTGCCTGAGTTGCTCAACTGAAGATGTTTAATTTTACCTGTAGCCTGTTTTACTCACGAGGTGTAATAGATTGTGGAATCTTAGTAGACCTTAGACTCACGCTGCTGAGAGTGGCAGAGATCAGCTCTGATGACCATGGTGCTTGTAAATAAGGCAAATGCGCCATCTAGTGGGATGCAGCATGTTTATTCGTGTTGGAGCAATGACAAGTACGACTAACAAAACAAAAGATGCACAGGGTAAAAAAAAAAAATCATAAACTCAAGCCCAACAAAGATAACAGATGGGCATAACTGTAACATTACATAGTAATGATTACTAGTACTACCAAAATTTCTATATTTTACTTTTCAACTCCAACTTGAACTATTCATCCCCTTTTTTCAGCAGCCATTAAGACAAAAGGATGACACTTATGCATTGCATCAAACTGTGATGCACAAAATCAATTAAATTAAATCAAAACAATAAATAAAGTGTGCATTAAACAGGGGGCAGTGCAATACAGTACAGGACTCAAATGATATAGTGCAGTTAGGCAGTATAGCCTATAACAGCTGTTTAGCATCCATAGTAATCCACAGTCAGTGCCATAATCATCCAGTCAGTGTCATATTCATCCATAGTCAGTATAATATATATGATATCGCGCAGACCCTCGTCCTCCACCACATTAATTGGCCTGCAAGCCGTAGCCACACCCATTTAGCCCCCGCTGTTGAAAGTTGGCGTGTGGTGGACGCGGCCAGCGGTCTCCGTGCCACACCATCCAACGTGGTTTGCTTTACCTCAGAAGGGGGCGGAGGGCTCTCCGCGTCAGCTGTATGCTTCGCAGACAAGTGAAACGTAAGACTGCTCCTACTCCGGTGGAAACTAAATACAGCTTTACAGTAAATGCATATCACTTTTGTCCTGTCAAGACTGCCATCTGGCAGGGTTTTGAAGTGGAACTTTCCATTTACAATTGACGCCTTATCCATGTTAGTCCTTCCTAGTGCTCATCTACGCTCAGTGTCTTTTTCTTTTTTTTTTGTTGTGCTTACAAGCCGGCTGCAAGCGTGTGACTGTGTGCTGTGAGTCAATTCATTTCCCGTTTCCACAATCTACGGAGCGGCCAAAGGTTCAAAGAGCACCGTGTGCGTTAATCGCGCGATGAAAAAAACTTGTCGGCGATAAAGCGACGTTGACACCCTTACTTTTTATATGAAGAAACAGATCAAATTTTTCCAACCAATTGTTCACCACTTCTTTGAACTTGTGGATGAATGCTGTGCATCCCACATGGAACGCCAACCTTCCTCTGATATTTCCATGCTTAGTTCTTTCTGGCATTTGGCTTTGATGTATCCTGCGTTTGTTGCTGTTCTGTTTCTGAAGGCCCTGATAGATTTTAGAAATGATTTTTCTCTTCATCTTTTTACAGGCTTCGATCAGAATATCTATCACTATATTGCCCTCTCCAGATGATGTTGGTTTGATTCTTTTATCATAGTAATCTCTTAATTGCATGTATCGAAAGAAATCTTCCCAAATCTGGGATCAAGAGAAGGCCACATTAGTAGTTTCCCTCCATATGGTTTTCTTTTACCATCTTACTCCAGATAGTCGGTGTGTGCTTAATAATTTCATTTTGGCTTTGTTGAGCTGATTTAGTTCTTATGTCTCCTATTAATGCCAGTGTGAGAGTCGTTTCTCTGCCGGCCTCTATCTATTTCCATCGTGCCTGATATTGAGGGCAGCATGTACACATGTAACTTGTTGCCTGTGTATTTACCATAGGTTTCTATTATCAACATCAAATGAGGTAAGGTTCTGTCCGGGTCTTGGAGAACCAAAATAATATCATCAGCAAAAAGCCCTGTTAGATGTCCCTGCTCTCCTATATGTATTCCTTTTAGATTGTTACTTTGTCTGATCATTTGTGCCAGCCGCTCAATGAACATAGCAAACAATGTAGCGCTAAGGCAACATCCTTGACGAGTACCATTAATCTTTATCCTTGCCGTAGGTTCTTGGTTGAGACCTTGAATACACTGTATTAACTTTTCTTGGAACCCCAGTTTCCCAAGAACTTGATACAGAAATCTCCAACTCACACAGCCAAGGCTCACCAGTAATAGCTCGCAGGCCCTGCTTTTGGATCTGATCTATTATGTATAGGACCCGTCTAATGTCTTCTTGAGTCTGCCTACCTGTTAAAAAAGCTGACTGATTGGAAGTCCATCTCGTCCCCTTAAATTTCAAAGCGTAACGAACCTGTGTAGCCCGAGGAATTTTATTATAGTTTATTTCCTAGGGTGCAACTCCCCAGGTGGCGTTGTCAGGCAACCCCCCCCCCCCATTTTCCTTTCTACCCACCATCAGAATTGTCTCCACCTCCGCCAGACCCTCCCCCTTGCCGTAGGTTCTTGGTAGAGACCTTGAATACACTGTATTAACTTTTCTTGGAACCCTAGTTTCCCAAGAACTTGATACAGAAATCTCCAATTCACACAGTCAAGGCTCACCAGTAACAACTTTTGGAGCTGATCTATTATGTATAGGACAGTCCTAGGGCTGGACGATATAGAAAAAAAGCATATCGATATAAAAAAAAAGTCATATTGATCGATATCGATAATTATCAAAAAAATGTAAAACATATTTTAATTGCAGTGCTGGATGTTTTATACTATTACTTCATGACAGACTTTTAATAAAGAACACACGAGCACTGAATTCAAATTCAAACTTTTATTCAACCACCTTTTTTAAACACAACTGAATTGTTTGTTTGTTTTTATTATTATTATTATTATTATTATTATTATTATTATTATTATTATTATTATTATTATTATTATTATTTATTTATTTATTTATTTATTTATTTATTTAAAAAAAATAGGCTGAGATAGGGCTCGAACGTGCAACTCGACCAGAGGTCTGAAGTTGTGGCGGTTAACAGCTCATTTTGCACTGATTCCCTGCACTCGTTGTACAGACGAGGAAGAGCTGTGTTTGAAAAATACTTGCAGTCTGGAACTTCATATCGCTGGTCAAGAGTGGCGAGAAGCTGTTTGAAGCCAAGCTTTTCAACGGTGGTTATGTGCAGCATATCCCTCGCTATGAAGCATGTTACTACATGGGTGATGTCCTTATGGCGCTTGGACGCTTTGTCGTATTTACTGCAAGAAGTCCAGTTTGGTCTGCTTTACTTGCTTGGTGCTGGCGCTGGCAGCGGATTCCTCCGACAACGTGGAGCCGCTGGGTCTGCGTTTGCGATTGGTTGGAGGAAGAAATGACCGTAATATTAAGCTACATGATTGGCTATGATGAAAAAGGAAGTGAAACTTTTTCTATCAAACTTTTTATCCACCCCTTTTTTTCCTATCGCAGCACACGTCTATCGATCGATATATATCGTTATCGAATTATCGTCCAGCCCTAGACGGTCCCGTCTAATGTTATCTTGAGTCTGCCTACCTGTTATAAAACCTGACTGATCCTCATCTATCAAGTCCGGCATAAAACTTTCAAGTCTTTTTGAGATGATTGAAGTAAAGATCTTCTAGTCAACATTTAAGATTGAAATGGGCCTATACGATTCACAAAGTTCCTTATTTTTCCCTTCTTTTGGAATAACTGGAATGACAGCCTCTTTCCATGAGGGAGGCCGTTTGCCCTCTGTCAGAGTCAGATTAAAAGAATTTAGGAGTATCGGGGTTAATTCTTCTCCAAATGTTTTATACCACTCACTAGGAAACCCATCACTACCTGGCGCTTTGGTTGATTTTAAGCCTGCTAATGGCAGCATCTATTTCTTTTTTGGTTATACTGGAAATGAGTTTTCTATTTTGCTCATCTCCAATGGCTGGTAGGTCCAATGAGTCAAGGAATTCTTTCATCTCACAATCTTCTTTAGCCGTGGGTTGGGTATATAGATTTTCATAGTAATCTTTAAAAACCCTCTCTATTTCTTCAGGTTCAAGTAGTAGCTGTTCGTTAATGGGTCTCTAATTTTACATATTGCATGAGAAGCTTGCTGGGCCTTTATTCCTCTTGCTTAATATTTGGTTGATTTACAGCCTGATTCATAGTGGGTCTGTTTAATGAATTTCAGCTTTTTCTCAACATCTAGCCTCAAGACATCGTCTATTTCCCTTCTGACACCGATTATTTGTTGTGACACTGTATCGTCCTCATTGCTTTTGTGTTGCTGTTCCAGAGTTGTTCATTGGTTTACCAGCTTCTTGTAACCTTCTTCTCTATGTGGCAGGTGGGTTTGCCCCCACCTTCGCGTCATCAATCACACCTGCGCCGGAGTGCAATCTTTGCGTCCCTCAGTGCGTTTACATGGTACGAGAGAAATTTGAATTATTGCCTTCGTCCGATTATGATCGGAGTTTGAGAACTCCAATTGAGACACCCAGATAATGCGATTGGAATTCTAATTTCTCGGCCATGTATGCGCCTTAGTCGGACTATTAACTGGACAATGTAAGTGTGCACGCGCCACTGCACAACTACGTCGTCTAACAAAACAGACGGCGCGAAACAACCAGCAAACGCGAATAAGAATGTTGACATTTGGAGAGAGGATGAGACCGGGGCGATGCTTTCTCTTCTAAAAGAGATGGACATATTAAAATAACACACAACGGAGACCTTTTTAAAAAGGGTAGCGCAGCAAATGCAGGGCTCCGGCTTTGCGCTGCCCTGAACAAATACGTATTCCTTCGTATTTATATTTCTACCTTTTCGTTCACATTTCTTGTAAGTTAGAAGAATTTTAACTTTGTAAATAAAAGCACAGCAAAGAGATGTTTTTCTGATTTGTTTTTATTTTGATAATTTCGCTGTTATTCTGCTGGAAACGGCGTGCAGCGGCACAAGCTTCCTCCACGGTCGGCACTTTAATGAGCGTGTGTATAACTGAAGACACCGTTCCTTTGCAAAACCTGTACACAAACTCTCCCACCAATTTGCGCAGAACCCGCATCCAACAAGAACAAGAGTTTCGGGTCCGTGGCGACGGCACAAAGCGTAGCATCGAAGACATTGTGTTGTTGTAGCCCTCCAACAGCAAACAACCTTCTTGAAATAGGGTACAGCTTATCTGCAAAGTAAGTAACATGTACATTATGAACTATCATTCTATATCATAATGATGTAATATGTCAACCGAAAGCAGCTGACCAGCTGAAAAGGCTCACTCCACCCCCTACTGTTGGGAGGAGGACACGTTCCCGTCAGTAATTCAAATTTCTCAGCTGCATGTATAGGGGGACAAGGTGAGAACTCCGATTGGACGAGAAAACCAAATTATTGCTTAGTCCGATTAAGCTCTGCATGTAAACGCACTGATTACACCTGCGCCAGAGTGCAGAGTGAAAGCAGCTCTTTTAAAAACAAGCGCAGGCTGGAGTCAGCACTCCTCTGGCGTGTCCACGCTGAGAACTCTGTCCTTCGCAGTTCTTAGCATTTCGGCTAGCAATCCCAGAGCGGGCTGGGCCATAAGCGCAGCTGGAGGAGGAACCCTAGCGGGTGCCCGTTCATCGGGAGGTGGTGCTGTGTGTGCGTGATCGTTGTGCATTCACCGCTTGGCTGTTAAAGCTGAAGCCCCCCTCCCCCTCTCCTCCTCTGGCGCTCGGCGGGGAGGCAGCGACTCGGAGCGACTGCACCCAGGCAGTTTTGTTTTGTGTGTGTGTGTGTGTGTGCGAAGAATAAATAAAAGTTTTCCTTTCGT
Source organism: Nelusetta ayraudi (assembly GCF_046127955.1). Taxonomy (NCBI): domain Eukaryota; kingdom Metazoa; phylum Chordata; class Actinopteri; order Tetraodontiformes; family Monacanthidae; genus Nelusetta; species Nelusetta ayraudi. The sequence goes on from NW_027466094.1 coordinate 711,338, forward strand.
TCTAACTGTTTAACGCTTGCCTGGGTGTCTCAAGGTATTAGTATGTTAATTTTGTTCTCTTTTCTTTAGGACAGGAGTTGGCGTAGCGTGAATTTTGGTTTGTAGTGATTCCCTTAGCTTTGTTTATTCCCTTTTTTGAGTTTTCTTTGGTTTCTTTGGCCCTGTTCCCCTTATTTTCTTATGTTGAACAGTCTTTTTGGTATGGTACTTATTTCCTTGACACTCAGGCAGCTAAACCTGGTCTATTTTAAATTGTTGTCAAATAAAGCTGTTTCATTGGAAGTTCGTCTCGTCCTCTTAAATTTCAAAGCGTAACGAACCTGTGTAGCCCGAGGAATTTTATTATAGTTTATTTCCTGGGGTGCAACTCCCCAGGTGGCATTGTCAGGCAACCGCCCCCCAATTTTCCTTTATACCCACCATCTGAATTGTCTCCACCTCCGCCAGACCCCCCCCCCTCGCCACATCTAGTCTTTTTTTGATAGGCTGCCCTCGCTATTAACCTCCCTCTCATCACAGCTTTAATTGTGTCCCACAGTATGGTAGTGTCTACTGGACTATCTATGTTCTCCTCCATAGAGCATTTAATCTCTTTCTTAACCTCCTCCAGTGTTTTTGGATTATTTAGCATACCCACATTTAATCTCCAAAGTGTGTTTTTCTTCCTCTTATTTAGACAAATAATAAGGTAATTAATACTGTGTCAGTACAAGTCAGTCGTTCCTATTTTACATTCCTCTATTCTGTATCTGTCTGTAATGTTAATAAAAAAAAAATAGTCCTCTGTAACGGGTGGAGGTCCCTCCAAACATCAAACATCCCGAGTTCGGCTAGAGAGACGTTGACAAGTTTCGACAGGCGGGTCTTACTTCTGTTGCCATTAGTTGTGTCGAGTTTAGCTTTTAAATCATGTTGATTTAGCTCTTGCTGAGAGAGATGTGTTTCCTGTAGATCAGGCATGGCCAAACTACGGCGTGTCTCTGTCCAGCCCGCGTGAAGGCAGTCAAAAATCTAACCTAACTTAGAAATGACACTTGAACCTGCAATGAGTATTTTAGTCGTTCTAAATGAGTCCAACGTTAGAAAAAAAGGAGCGACCCGGACTTCCCACAGTCTCTTTTCTATTAACATGGGAATTCAATTTTAATAATTTGTCAACTAAAAACACCGGTCATACTAGAACATCCCTACCAGCTTTCTTCCCTTTATTCTCTGAATTTAATCAAAGAATCTTTGAAACTCTTGTAGCTTTTCTCTGGCTCGTGTCGCTGCTGATGCGTAGCCCCTCCAGGATCCCTCCTTGCACTGCCACTCCGTCGTAGTGCGGGGCACCGAGTGCCGCAGGCCCCTCCGCACCCGTCGCCACCGCCGTCTTCTCCGCCAGGCCGCGTCTCGCCAATTCCTCCTTTACCTCCTCTGCGCTGTTGTAGGTTCGAGTTCCCGTATCCCAGTGGGTCCTCATCTTGGTGAATGGCGTCTGGAACCGGATGCCCTTCTCCTTCAGGATTCTTTTAGCAGTGTTGTACTCCTTTGTTTGGACCATCTCTGTCGCGTAATCGTGATGGAATGACGGTACTTTCTTCCCCAGTTCTATTTTCTTTGTCCATAGCTCTCTCAGGACCCTCTCTTTGGTAGTAAATTCCAGAAAGTTAACAATGATGGGTCTCGGTTGGGCACCGTCCGCTGGCTTCTGTGCAAATGAGCGGTGTGCTCTCTGAATTTGGACATTAAAATCTGCTGGCAGGTGCAGTTTGCTTTTCAGCAGGTCTTCCACAAACTTGGCCACAGATTCTCCCTCCTCTCCTTCAGTGACTCCATAGATACGTAGGTTGTTTCTCCTCGGCCTGGACTCCAGGTCAGTTAACTTGTCCTGAAGAGCTTTTTGTTCTCTCAGTGATATGACCAGAGCTTTTCAATCCGCGACTCAGCCTCGTTGATCTTGCCGGTCTGGAGCTCCTGTTCGGTGATGACTTTCGCAAGTTGTTGATTTATTTCGTGTTTGAAGTCGTCCAAGTCTTTTTCCACGTCGTTCCTCAGTGTTTCTCCAAACGTGCAAAGGACTTCTTTTGGTTCCATTTTTAAATTCCGTATCTCCTTGCTAATAATTTCTATGTCCGAGCCCTTTTCCGCGTCGTCAGTCACGAGGAGTTCGTTTCGCCATCTCCCTCTGTTTCAGAGCAAGCTGGTAGTTCCGCCATATTGTCTGTTACCGTGTTTCTGTTTTGGTTGAATCGAGTTTTCCTTCCCATTCCAACGTTCCCCTGATCACTTTGTAGTTAATATGATATCTGACAATAGTTATTCAAGTTTTCGGGGAGTTTTTACCCTGGATGGTCGAGAGGCCTGGTGTCGCGCAGTCTACCGCTTTATGGCCAAACCAGAAGTCCCTTCCCTCTAGCCTTTTCAAGCTGGAGGTGGCTAGACTCGGCTCTTGTGGGACGAGAAGCAGAAGGCCTGTCCGATCGGGGGGGAAGATGAGATGACATTTTTGTGGGTCAACACAAACTCATCTGCGAGGACAGCAGCCTTGGACAATGACAACACTTTCTGTTCATTCAAGAACATTACCACCTTCTCTGGCAAAGAGTCTTTAAAATCTTCTAAAAGAACGAGCTCACAGAGTGACTCAAAGTCATTTTTGACATCATTAGCTGCACACCATTTATCAAAGAGGTTGCTTTTCTCCCATGCAAACTCGACAAAGGTTTGACCACTAGATTTTCTATGGTTCCTAAATTTTTGCCGGTAGGGCTCAGGAACAAGCTCATAAGCAGGAAAAATTGCTTCCTTTCCAACATCATATTGCAGGCTGTCTTCTAAGAAAAGAGCAGACACCAACTCCTGTGCTTTTCCCACCCGCTTGCATTGGAGAAGGACAGGCCACATGTCTCTTGGCCAGTTGAGTGGCGAAGCTATTCGCTCTAAGGCACTGAAGTATGAATCAACTTCTGCCTCACGAAATGCTGGCACCAAAAAAATGTTTTTACTGGGGCTGGGCAATGTAGTGGAGGGAGGAGGATTGTTTAATTTGAACGATCAAACTCCCTAAGGAATGAAACGGAATGCCAAATATATAAACATGGATTTTACATGCAATTCTTACTCTGACCGCTAGAGGGACTCCGAGGGGACAGGGACGACGCGTGACGCCGTCCCTGCTCCCACGGAAGGACCGACTCGGAACAGAGGAAAGAATATTTGATATGAAAATTTACGGAGCACCACCTGCTCTTGGTTGTTAGTGTGAGCAAGAAACACTAGAATCAGTCTCAGTACCGTTTCACCTTAATGGTGAGGCGTGTGTGACTGGAAACGGACCCTAAACTGAGACCTAAAGTAGCAAAATAAAAGGGAAAGAAAAATTATGACCTACCGGCTGTTGGAACAGCCAACCAGACTGTTTACGGGCTTTAGAATTTAAGACTAAATTTATTATGATGCATACCAGACTTCAGAACAAAAGCGAGTGACGAGGCTTACGTTGGATGAGCGTCGGCCCGCAGGTGATTGGGAGATCGCTGCTTGATGGTCCTCCAAGGTGGTCCTGGGAGATGGTACCGGGCCGTTCGGGTCCGGCAGCGCGCAGGGAGCTCAGATGGATGCACCAAGCTCAGACGCTGGAAGCCCGTTCTGCTGTTGTCTGGGAGATGTCTTCACTGGCATCGACGTGCGCTCTTCTTTGCGTAATCCGAGATAAGTGCGGTGATCAAACAAACTACTCGGTTACTTTGAAGGCGCGACGTTGAGCCAATTAAAAACAGAAAAAGGAAAAATGACAAAAATCGGTCTCGAGATTGTGGAAGGAAAAATTGAAAAAGGTAAAAATTAAAATGAAAGTAGCGGTCTCGGAACGAGTCTCAGGGCTGTCAGCTGCCGCTTAAATTGAGCAAAGAGTTGGCTTAATGCCGAGGCAAAAATGATTTAAACAAAAATGAACAATTACGACAAAAACGAACTAAGTACGAGAGGGAAAACAAACGAAAATAAGGCCTTCACAAAACGAGGGATGAGAAATTTCTGAACGGCAGAGTGAAATTCACTAGCTTAAAGTTTCGGGACGGGGGTGGTATCCCGCTCTCCGAGAGCCAATGAAGAGGCTGTTCAGACCCTAAAACTGGTAGGTCCGCCTATACCAGTTGCGTATGATGAGCATGTATGTAGTGTAGGTTTCGTTGCTGATAAATCAATAAATCAATAAAACCGACAATGACTGAAACAAGCACAGGATGAATAAACACAATCACATAGCCCCTTTTTTTTGAACTGGGACAACCTTAAGAAGAAGGGAAGAACGAAAACGAAATAACTAAGCAGATAGAAACGACATTATCTTTACAAGCATATTGAACCGTCTTAATTATAAAGTACCAAATATATCAACATATGTGTAAACCTAATCTAAACACACATACCTGAAAATGAGATTTTAATGAAACAGGGTAACAAAGGCATAAACAAATCTATATACATATATATATATATATATATACATATATATATATATATATATATATATATATATATATATATATATATATATATATATATATACACATATATATATATATATATATATATATATATATGCATATGTATATGTGTGTAATGCTAGAGATAGCTAAGACACAAGTGTGCCATAGTTGTAACCCTAATGAGAGTGAAAGTTGTTAGAGTGTAGCATGGGGCATGTAAGAGAAATGTGGGAAGGAAAGAATTAACTGTGTAACGCAGAGGGAGATAAACTGATGAAACGTTTATCCAAGTCTACATCAACCCCCCAGAGGCACTTCCTATTCCTGCCTCTTGAAGGCACTGTGGCTCCACCTGAAGTTCCATTGTACATCTCCTTCAGGATGGAATCCTGGGTTGGCCAAACCTTGAGCTAGGGAAACCATTCAAAGTCCATTTGTGCTTTAATTTTGACAACAATTGTGAATACGTGAGTTTGAAGTGTCCCTGTGGAGAAGAAAATACAGTTTTTAACATTTTAACATTTTGCAAATGTGAGTCCTTCATGAACATCTGGTGTTGTTGTTCAAAGCTGAGGAATGTCCTGGAGCAGATAAGAGTCGTAAACTTTGGGGATAGTTCCAAGCAGGACCCCTCGTTCCTGGCGCCAGGTCCCCTTGGACTGACTCCCCCCTGTGATTTGTGGGGAAAGTGTTTTCCTAAAGTGGGTATTTTACGGTCTCTCCTGACCCCAAATGAGATCTGATCATCAGAAGAGTCGCATCACAGCCAATCGGGTACCACCTCTGCGTCCTCCCAACGTGGTTCATCGGAAGGCCGTGCTGCAATAAATTCCTATTGTCCTGTGAAAAGAAGATTAGGCCCAGATGCGGCACTACAGCAACGATTAAAAATTTTAATCGCAATTAATCGCATGATTTACCTGATCAATCACGATTAATCACGTTGTATACGCAAAAGCCAATAATGAATTTAAAAGAAGTCTTTCATACACTTTAATTTAAATGTTCTGCCATATAAACGAAAGCACCATAACATTTATCGTGCAAACTCTTAACATCAGCACTTTACACAGAAACATTTTTAATGTAAATCTAAAGTTAAAAAAAATGCAAATACAAAATTAAAGCTTATTGCCAATGCCAGGGCATTTCTGTTATCCTGTTCCTTATGAAAAATAAAAAAAATCTACCTCCAAAATCCGGAGCCACAATAATAACGGGCAATTTCTGAGGTAACAGCAGAAACATTTTTCTTTTATCAGGACGACACAAAAACTTGTTTCTCACCGATCTCTCACTAAAGGCAGGAATATTCAATATGCATAACCAGTCTGCGTTCCCTTGCAAATGTCCCAGTTAGAAAGGGTGAGGCACAAAAACGTTCACTTTTGGGTTTTTCTTCACAGGGGACTAGAATGTAAAGTCCACATTTATACTGGAGTTCCTTTGGAGAATCTCACTCAACTCAGTGCAGTTTGTCAGTTCCTGGAACTTGACGGCCAGTTATTTTAAATGTACTGCCATATGAATTAAAGTGCCATAACATTTACTGTGCAAACACACTATTAACATCAGCATTTTTGAACAATTAGCAGATAAGAAAAAAAAAAGTGTAAATTTAAACTCAACTTAAACAATGTTATCAAAGCAATACAAAATTAAAGCTGTAAGCAGCGTTTGCGGGACTGAGCCCACCTGGCCACTGCCTGCCGTGACGTCCGCCACCTGGCCACGAGCCCCCGACACCCGCCAACGCTTCCCAACGCCTGGCGTTTCCGCCCGAAACCCGCCGATGCCCCATTCCTGACGCCGACGCCTGCTGATGACACATCAAGCACTGACTTGACATTACTGACTTGACATTTAGAAACATTTGATTTCTAAATGTGATTGATTACTGTTTCATTTTGGAGATAATAAGCCTTAAAGTTGGCTTTTTGTTTTGTTTTGCGACAGCTCCAATATTCCATTTTTACTGTACAATAACATCAAATTGCTCCATAAGCTCTGTCAATGGTTGGTACAGTTGACCTCAGGACAACCTTGAATATATCTTCAATCATTATAAGGCATATTTAATGTACCATTTTGGAGATATTAAGCCTCAAAGTTGTTGTTTTCCTTTTTTTTTTTTAGCTTTTCAAACAGGCAAAAAGGGCCCAGTACTCAATTTTTTCCTGTATAGTAACATTGCTTTGCTCCATAATTTCTGTCAGTGGTTGGTACAGTTGACCTAAGGAACACCCTGACTATATCCTCAGTCATTATCAAGCATATGTACAGTATCATTTTGGAGATATTAAGCCTTAAAGTTGGCTTTTTTTTTTTTTTTCCAACAGCTCCAATATTCCATTTTTACTGTACAATAACATCAAATTGCTCTATATGCTCTGGCAATGGTTGGTACAGTTGACCTCAGGACAACCTTGAATATATCTTCTCTTAATATTCTTGAATATTCTCACTTAATGTACCAGCTCCTTCCTGTAGACATGGTATGTACAGTTAGTTATTCTTTGTTTGACGCAAGTGTTATATTAATTTCCTACTATCCGTACCGGTACTTCTTGTTAATTTGAAATAAACACTAACAGCATAATGTCAAAACAAAAACCGAACAAGTCAAACAGGAGCAGATCAGAAAACAAGGAGGCTTTGTACTAAAATATGAATAAAATATAAACAGGGAGTTGTCTAATGTCGTCAAGGAAGCCAACATTACGTTACCTGTTGATCAGCATGTTGACTCAGAAAATCCTCAGGCTCCTGCTGCGACATTTCATTTGGGGCGACGGTTGTGACTTCACTGCTGGTCCCGTGAGAAACTCAAATCGGTCCCTCACGTTTGTGTTGCGTGGCATGGGTTAGGACATTGAGAGGCATTATAGTGTGGTTGTGTGCACCAAATCGGACTCGGCTTCTAGCTCGATAGCCGTGCATAATTTATGCAAACGCAATGCTCTGTTTATGTGAACTCACGGAGTCCGACTCCGTGCACGTGCTCATCTCGACTCGATGGATTTATGAGCTTGATGACAAGTGTCACAAGTGTGTATTTTGTATTGGATTGATGTACTGCAATTCTAGTCATGTGAACAAGCAATTATCATTCCTAGTTATATGTGGCATGACGAAATACTGTACTACCAAGTTTGTATTGCAGTATCTTCAGTTTATGGGGTAGAGGGTGCTCAAATTGGATTGATTGAAGATGTAGTTTAGGTACAATTTGCTTGTTTTTATCAAAATTTAAGTTGATTGCAGTTCAAGGTGGCACAATCCTATCAGATGTTGTCATTTTGTCACGAAGAACACTGGTATTTGATGATTATTGATTACCACCATGTTGCAGGCATTGTGGTTACAAGTTTCACTCCAATTTTGATTGTTGTCTGTATGACTAGCAATCCGTTGAGCTGTCTAGGGTTATCATTCAGATAAGGTGTCACAACTTTTAATTGCATGGGAACTTTGGGATCCATGGCAGATGGGCTTTGTAAAAAAACGGATCTTGAGCCGGAAGGCCAGCTTGTCCTAATTGTGACCTTAATATGATGATTTTTTTTCCCTGCCAGATTGAGGAGAAATTAAATGGACATCCAAACCGGGGCCAATAATGGATGAGCTGGATGATGTCACAGTATCAATTTTAAATGGTATGTCATGTGTAGGTATGAAAAAATTTCCATTACTGTGATTTGTCCGCTAAGTAATTAAAATAACTGTATGCTGACACTGATTTCAAAAAGAAGTATTTTACAAATTTGAGACAAAATGTCTAAACTGAATTGCATTTACAATTAATTCTGATAACAGAAATTGGCACAAAACAAACTTGGTTTGACTTGTCAAGTTGAATTAAATTCATTAGTTAAAAAATGTATGAGTTGTTAAGTGTAAAAGGTTTGTTTATGATTGGACTGTCTTTATAGCTGCCAACATCGATGAAGTCTTGCTCCACACCCTCCGTCGTGATGATTTGAGAGACCTTTTTCCTGGACCAGAACACTTTCTCAGGAGGAAACGGATTTGGGCCCTTATTAGTGTAGATGCGATTGGTTACCTACTTTGCTCTGAAAACATCGAGCATAACACTTTTTTTTTTCTTTTTTCCTAATTGGGTCTATTGTTTCTCTCTTGTTCATAATGTTTTGGATCTGGTTTCCTCTCGGCTGAGAATTCCACCGTACCAAGACTGCACCGAATGAAGCCAGGAACTGTGTCTTCATTCTGCATCCATTTGACTGATTTACTGATTTGTCTCCTCCATTTCATCAGCCAAAGATGGTCTGACAGCACAGGCCAGACATTATCAGACCCTGCAGGAGCTGTACAAGAAACCAAAACCCAACCAAGATGCTGTCTCCCAAATTCTTGACCTGCAGTTTCAAGCAAGAAGATCCTTCATTGATAGTGATGTTCTGAAAGAACAGGACAAGGCCAACAAAGATCCTGGATGCATATTCATGTGTCAAGGATCTTTATCGTGTAAGTGATTAACTTGTTTTGGTTTATGATGAAAAGCAAGCATTTTTGCAGATTTTAACACTGACTTGCATTATAGGCGATGAATGAGCTGCGGCGCATTCTGGATAAGGGCAACAGAAAATTCATTGATGAACTAAAAAAGAGATGGGAAGACTTCTGCACCAATGTGTAATTTTATGGTGTTTGGAAAAAAAATGAAGTGATGAAGCCACGCATAACGCTGGATGTAGGTGAGTCATTTTGCTGTGTCTCTAATTGACTGTGTAGCTGTTTCCTTGGACATAGGATGGTTTATGTTGCGCTGAATGAATAGATGCAGAATGGTAATACTCTTCATGCTGAAAAAATAAGATTTTTTTTGTGATCAACACAAACCTAATAAGACTCATTTTTAGGAAGTCTAACTTTGAACTCAAAGTTGATTTGTTCTATTCCAGTGGAATATTCCATCGCGCTGCTCAGGCCACTCCCCACACTCTTTCCTTCACCAAGTCCACCACCGAAGAAGCTGGGACATGCCAGTGAGGCACTGCTTCATGTCATTCAGGTGAAAGTTTGTTCGCATTTTCTCACATTCAACACTTCATAGTTCCATGCATGGATGTGGCGTTTCCTTCTTCTTTTTCTTTAGCCAACAGAAGATCCCACAATGTACTCGCAGAAGAGGTCTTTCTGCACCTCTGTGTTGCTGTTTGATGGGACCCGCTGTCTCATCTGTCTTGGAGCCACTCCCGCCACCACGCTTGCCAAGGAAGACTTGAGTGACGGTCTGCTTCATCTGATGGGTTACTACTATGCCCTGCACCTCACATATCCAAAAGTGTGTGGCAACCCTTCTCTCTGTCATTCAGACAGAAGTGCTACAGGACACTATCCATGAGTGAGACACCACAGCCTCATACAAAAAAGACCATGGCAGAATGGAAAGATTTTATTGGGGAGTAGAGCTGTGTACTAGGCATAGGTAGTGATACACTCCCCTGGTAGTTGTAACTTGAGGGTGGGTGGGAGTCTGTTGGAACAAACATGTTATCAGTGGTGATAGGAACACAACACTATATGCTGTCCCCATACTGTTTTTGTTTTTTTTGTGTAACTGAGTGTCAGGGAATCTGAATCAATATTCAATAATGATGACGGTGAATATTGTAACAACACAACATTACTTGCGTTCTAGAAATGGTGGAAAGCGGTGGATGTGGGAGTGGCATCTTCCGATTAGGACACCTGTGCCGATGCCCCCTGCAGGATAAAAGGCCGACTGCGTGTGCCGCTCGGTCTCTTCCACATTCTCCATCCAGCAGCCATGGGCGTCTGGCCGACTCTCAGCTTCTTCTGTTCTGTTTTGCACCTGACAACACCCCACATCCTATTATTCACTCATCCACACTTACATTACTGATGAATACTGACAAACACACACCATATATTTCATTATTTTGCTTACAATTATCTATTTTGTTATAATAAACCTTTTGATTAATTGCACTCCGCAGTGTCCCTTCCATTATTGTCATAACTCTTGAGCCGGGTTATGACAATATCGTCTGCAAAATTTCGAAGATATCGAAGATATCGTGTGTCGTGATGTTGTCATTATCGTGGGCCAAATATCGTCACAGTATCGAATCGTGGGTTAGCCGTATCACCCCACCCCTATTATCAACACAAGATCACATATGTACAGTACATGTACAGTTTAATTAGTGTGTTACTTTGTTTATGAATTAATTTCTTTATGTTCTTCCAGATGTCCAGCCTGAGACGTGGATCAGCACGCGTTGCCTCAAAAACCAAAACAAACAAGTGACATGTTGGTATTTGGGATATGTGTATTTCATTGTGTGCATCTTTGTGATAGGACAATAAATGCAGTTCTTTAAACGTTACTTTGTGTCCTTGTATTTGCAGGTGTGGGCAACACGTTCAACTGTCCACATGACTGAGTCTGCCTCCAGCAATGTCACAGCAGTGCAGCAGGTTTGTACTTATTCATTTCCACTTCATCACCTGTGTGTGTTTTCTAGGCTTTACACCGATCTTATCGGCTGTATCGGATCGGCCGATATTTGGCATTTTTTGAAACGTTCATGATCGGGCGTCATGTCATGAATCACCGATCCGATCAATGACGTCATGGTCGTGTTGAAACTTTTTTAATCTGTCTCATTTCCTCCAAAGTAGTTTCACAGCATCGACATGTTTATTTGTTTGTATCCGAGTGTTATGTAAATGTATAGATTTGGGTTTACATTGTTGTCAGTTCCTTTTGTCTGCTGTGTGTCCGTTTGGGCACTAGATGGCGCAGTAGATCCTGTGTTTCCTTTTTTTTGCTTGGTCCAGGTGCGGAAAGGTGATTGGCTGGTGCCAATATTTAAGGAGGAGGACTTCAACACCTCGGTCTCTTTGTCCTTCTCCCAGCTCCCAACCAGAGGCCATGTGCCGCAGCAGCAGCATTCTGTGTTCAGCCATCAATTCTGTTTTGTAATCTATTTCAGTTCCCTTTGTGTCCACGTAGCCCGTAGGGGAGGGAAGCCATTTGTGTTGTGACCCTTTTCTCCTGTGTTTTAGTGAAGGAGGTTAGTTTGACTGTCATTTATTTGATTGTTTTCTTCATAGGTAAGATCCATAAGAGAGCCATTTTGTTTGTTGTTTTGGCCATGCCCTCCCTGACGCCAGTGCAATGATGGTGACGTTTAATAAAAACCATCCTGTGGACGAAGCACCTTTGTCTAATTTGAGAGCTGGGAGAAGGGGGGGGGAGCCTTTATGTTGTGTCCTGGTTCCCCCTAGGCCGGGGCATAACACCGAGAGCTAATGATTCATGATTCAAAAACCTTCATTTTCGTCTTCGTGCCTCTTCCTGTTTTGAGTACTGTCGCTATGTGACGGACAATAAAGTTTCTTTGAATCTGCAATATATGCAACGCTACAGTACCTCGCGGGGGAACTTTGGTAAAAAAATTCAACACCACAAATTTAATCAGGCACTTGGAAAAGATACACACGGAGGAGCATGTCGAGTTCAAGAAACGCAGCGCGGAGAAAGAAAAAGAAAAGCAAACTCTGAAACGGATGCTAAAGCAAACAACTTTCGACGGTGCTTGTGAGAAGGCAAGGGGTGTACAGAAACAAGTATTTATTGCCTCTAACGTGATTGGATCGGTGATTGGCACAAAAATCGTGACCGTGTAAAGCCTAGTGTTTTCCTTTCTATGTTTATTGGCATAAAATCACATCTTTCTCATTTTAATCAGGTGGAGGCGACGCCACAGATGACCAGAGCTGTGCCCGTGGTTCCTGTGGCTCCCGTGGTTGCCAGCACCAAGCCAGAGGAGGCCAGCACCGTCCAGGAGGCAACACAGAAGATCAACTAAGCTAAGGAGGCTTTTCTTTCTTCTTCTGTTGCCTTTGACTGCTCCGCTCGTTCTACGCCTCGCACATGTGATTTGTGATCCATCATCAGTTAGTACTAGTGAAGATGCAGTGGCAGATCATGGCACTGGTATTAGCTTAGCCAAGGTTCTGCATGGTTCTTTTCATCGAGGCGAAACCGGTCACGGTTTAAAATTCCAGCACCAGCTGGCAACAGTGAGTCACTTCAGAAGAGCAAAACTCCTCACTTTGACATGGATAATTCTGACGTAGAGTTTGTCAGTGCTGTGACCAATGAAGAGTGTAACTTCTCTCCCCTTGATGTTGATGTTTGTTTAGACCTTAGCAAAAACTTGAAGATTCATTTGGACCGTGCGAGTTTTCCAATTTCTGATTGCAAAGGCCCATTAGGTTCGCCGTGTACAAATGAGAATGTAGAGGCTGATGGAAACTGCTTCTTCAGAGCCATCAGTCAAGCTGTGACTGGTTTATAGACACAGAAGTGGAAATTCAGGTTGCAGCAGATTGTTTACGATTAGATGTGTACACTTTTATCGATGGTCATGGGTTGAAGTACAGCTTTTGCAAGAAACAATTCTCACATTGTATATATTTATGGATGTATTTGTTTTATATGGAAGCAGTTACCATAATCCAAATTAAAATAAGAATATAATAACAGAAATGCGTTTTCATTTTAAGAACGAAGCTGCATTATTTGACTCATAATTAAAATGGTTAATAAGTCATTCAATCTGCATTTTCATTTTCTTCTTCAAGACTGCTCATTCTTGTACTTAATTCAAATGAAGGAAAACACATTTGAGATTTAATTTTCAAAACATGCACCAGCAAAGAGTTACCAAAATTCAATATGAAATGTAAAATTCAAAAATGAAAATGCAATAGCAGAATGCTCATAATTAAAATCATTAATAAATATTCCTAAATGCATTTTCATTTTCTTATTCGTGTCGCATCTTTTATGACACAATCAAAAAGAAAACTGAGAGCATTGCTTTTTAATTTTCGTGGTCCTGCCCTGCACAAGAGTTACCACAACTCGAAAACGAAATCGCAATCTCAAAGTAAGCGCGCGGTGCAGGAAAGTGACGTCAGCAGCTCTCCACCTCCGCTGTGGGTATGGCGGTATGACGCCAAGTGTCATTTGCCTCCTGTTATGTGTAAATTCTAATGTTTGTGAATTTAATAAATGTATATATATATACTGTATATTTAAAAAAACAAAACAAAACAAAAAAAAGGTATAGCAGTATGACACCACTTTGCCATCGTTACTTTTCACGTCATTGAAGTTGCCGGTAAACGAGATTTAAATCGCCGAAAAACGTGGACCACTGACGGATCTCGTTGGTCGGACAGATTTGAGCATGGCGCACATTGACACAATTGTTCAAACCCTGCTGGATTTAGCTTCCCAGGTGGAGTTGAATAGTGTATCTGAATGTGATGCTCAGGACCGAGTTGAGCAGGTATTCTGCCGTCCCAGATACGGACGCAAACAAGGTTGCCCTAGCCAACCTGTTGTCAGTTATGGAACACCTTGATGCACCAGCACAACATCAAAGCTAAAGCTATTTGTTACATGGGTGGAGGAACAGCTGTTTGGCGTCGGCCACCAGTCCATCCGTCGCAGGATGCGATGCAACGGATCATTGCTTCCGTTCGGCGTCGGCCACCAGTCCATCCAACGAAGGATGCGAAGCAACAGATCAATCCGTCGACTGGTGGCAGATGCTGGTGCGAGATCTGTCAGTGGTCCACGTTTTTCGGCGATTTAAATCTCGATTACCGGCAACTTCAATGACGTGAAAGAAGTAACGATGGCAAAGTGGTGTCATACCGCCATACCTTTTTTTTCTTTTCATTTCTTTTTAAATAAAAAAAATATATATATATATATATATGTATATATATATATATATATATATATATATATATATATATATATATATATATCTTTCTTAAATTCACAAACATTAGAATTTACACATAACAGGAGGCAAATGACACTTGGCGTCATACCGCCATACCCACAGAGGAGGTGGAGAGCTGCTGACGTCACTTTCCTGTGCCGCGCGCTTACTTTGAGATTGCGATTTCGTTTTCGAGTTGTGGTAACTCTTGTGCAGGGCAGGACCACGAAAATTAAAAAGCAATGCCCTCAGTTTTCTTTTTGATTGTGGCATAAAAGGTGCGACACGAATAAGAAAATGAAAATGCATATAGGAATATTTATTAATGATTTTAATTATGAGTCAAATAATGCAGTTTTGTTCTTAAAATGAAAAAGCATTCTGCTATTGCTTTTTCATTTTTGAATTTTACATTTCATATTGAATCTTGGTAACTCTTTGCTGGTGCATGTTTTGAAAATTAAATCTCAAATGTGTTTTCCTTTTTCATTTGAATTAAGTACAAGAATGAGCAGTCTTGAAGAAGAAAATGAAAATGCAGATTGAATGACTTATTAACCATTTTAATTATGAGTCAAATAATGCAGCTTCGTTCTTAAAATTTAAAAGCATTTCTGCTATTGCATTTTTATTTGGATTATGGTAACTATCTGCTTCCATAGTTACACCTGTGTTACAGAATAGTAAATGCTTCAGCAGTGTTTTATGAGGGTGTTTTTTTTTTTGTTGTTGAAAGTGAAAATGTTGTTTTGAAAATGACTGCTTACAGGTCCATCTGTTTACTCTAACCAAGCACCGGTTTAATTCTTCAGGAATTGTTGACTTTAAAGAGTCACGTTAATGTTCATTAATTCATGGAAGTGAAGAATAATTAAAGTAAATTTTAAAGTAACCTTGTGCTTCTGTGTTTCTCAATGTTTCAACAACTTTGTTCTGAACATAGTTAAGTTCTTTCACATGGCTACTTTTATTTAACAGCTCTTTGCACACACGACCTTCAGGTCAAAAAGTAAATTCAGTAAATAGCATCACCGTAAGGATTGCGTAATAACAGAAACAAAGGAATGCAGTAAATAACCAATATCCCTGTGTATTTTTAAAAGGAACACTAGAGATTTAACAATACACAAAATAACAGGAGGTTCACAACAATTTAGTGTCCATTCTCTGGATAGGGTCAGGGGGAGGCGCACTGCAGTGGAATAAGTGTCCATCCTGTGGAGAGGGTCGGGTGGTTTAGAGAGATGCAGTGATGGCCTCTCTTAGGTGCAAATACAAGTTCACAGCCTGATACGGATCTGTTGGTGGAGCAAGATGGGACTCAGCCATAAAGATGATACAGAGTTCATAAATATCTGGATTACATGGTACAGCCAGCCGAAAGACACATTCATTTTTGCACAGTTGAATGTGTTCATCTTCAACAGGGGAGAGAAAATCTGTTGTTCGGTCAAGTTCAGGAACAGCATGCATCACATTAGGCCGACCGATGGGGACGTTCAGGTTTCTTGATGGCCTGATGTTGTGTGCATTCCACAACTGTGCAGTGTCATCCAACTCATCCTGTTGAAAATGTATACATTTAGGAAGAGCTGTGCCAGCAGAACATAAATAAAACACTAAATTACAGCATTCATACATGAGCAACCCCCCTCTTTCTCCCTCCCTGTCTCTGTTCATCCCTCCCCCCCCTCTTTCTCCCCATCTCTTATCCTCTCTGTTTCTACCCTTCTGTTCCATCTCTCTCCCCTTCCATCTCTGTTCCTTTCCCTGTGCTACCCCTTCTCTTTAGCATTCTTTTTCCTTTCCTCCCGTCTCTGTCTGTCTTTCTTCCCAACACCCCCTTTCCCGTTTCTGTCCTCCCTCCCCTCTCTCTCACTCACATACACATGCGCACAAAATGAAAATAAAACATTATTCATGAACTCACCTGTATAGAGGCCCATACAACAAAACTGCAGGAGACTTTTGTCCAGAAACTCGCCATCAAAATGCCCGTTGTCTCTGAGGTCTGAAAACAAGGCTAACCAGAACTCCATGCGCTGGCCACGCAGGAAACCCCACCAATATTCAATTCTTTGATTGGCGGTGCTGGCCCCCTCCAAGTAACTATCGAGGGTGTCGTCTGGTTGAACAGGGACGAGGAAACGCTGGAAGCCTCTAACATGGCCATTTTCGGTTCCAAGGTCGCCTCGAACAACTCTAGGGCACCCCCCAAAACGCTGTACCGTTTCTATGTAGCACCCTCCAATTACTTTTGGGTCACTACTTGTTGTGTAAGCATTGAGCCAGATTATTTTTCTTGAAAAGCCATCGATACATCCATTCACACAAATACCATATGGCTTCAGTTCATCATATGAGTCCAGGTGCCAGATGAAGTTGAGAAGTTTGAGAAGTAATTCCTGCATCTGAGACGCCCCGCTTGCCTTAATGACACTCCTCTTGGATCCAGCTCCTTCAAAACCAAACGCACAGACTCTTTTCTCACACGCAGTCCATTTTCTCTGCATTTAGCATACATCCACCTGTACCCGTGAAGCTGCCCGGGGTAATGTAGCTGGTTGCTAATGGATTCAAACAGGATCGCCAGGTCGGAATAGGCTTTGCGTGACACGAGTCCCCTTGGAATGTACAGCTGCATCCCACTCTAGACTCATCAAACCCGACAAAGAAAACAAATCCTGAGTCACTAAATATTAAGAAGATGATTAAAAGGATTGGTATGTTTGATGTATGGAGGGATTTTCATCCATCCACTAAACAATTGACTTTTTACTCTCACCCTCATTCAGTTTACTCGAGGATCGATTATTTCTTTATGTTCAGAACAGACAGACACAGGGTTTTAGATTGTAGAATTGGTGTTGGCGACATATCAGATCACTCAGGTGTATATGTGAAAATAAATGTAGGTGTCCCACACAAAAACACTATTTGGAGACTCAACACCTCCCTATTAAATGACACCCGATTTGAAGATTACATTAGGAAAGAAATTAAGGAATATACAGACCTTAACGGTAGCACAGTGACGTCACAGAGTATTTTATGGGATGCTGGAAAAGCAGTATTGCGTTGCGTGGAAAGATTATAAGTTGGGCATCACAAAGGAAAAAAGAAAAACTTAAACACCTTAACGACTTGACAAGTAAATTAGACTCACTGGAACGGAAGCATGTAGAGACTAACGACCCCACCTTATTGGAACAAATAACCGTAGTAAAATCAGAACTAAATAAGAAACTGAACGACCAGGAGGAACTTACACTTAAGTATATCAAACAAACCCACTATGAAAATGGACCCCGTGCTAAAAAAACTCTTAGCCTGGAGACTTAAAAAACAACAGTCTGGAAGATCCATATATAAAGTAAAGGACCCGGTCACCAACCAGATGTGTTATAAGCCAGAAGCAATACATAAGTCTTTTGAATCATACTACAGGAATTTATACACTCAACCCGAATTAGCAGAAGCAGTAACAGTCAATCAATTTTTTGAAATCCCTAGACCTGCCATCTATTGTCACAGAACAAAATAAGTGCTTAACTACAGAGATTACAAATGCAGAGGTCGACAAGGCAATTTCTAAACTGAAAACAAGCAAAGCAGCCGGGGGAGATGGACTACCAGCAGAATGGTATAAGACTTTTAGGTACTCTCTGACCCCACTGCTATTTATTAAATTGTTTTACCTATGTCTTAAAAGGTGGCGAGACCCCACCATCTTGGAAACAGGCCATATTATCTGTAATACTGAAACCAGGGAAAGCTAGGACAGATTGCAGCTCATACAGACCTATCTCAGTTTTAAACACTGATTATAAAATTTTCACTTCAATTATTGTCAACACACTAGAAAATATTATCCCTGACCTAATTGACACGGACGAGACAGGTTTTGTTAAAAATAGACAAACACAAGACAATGTTAGGCGAGCTATACATCTGTTACATATAATGAGCAAAGGAAACACAATGTCCTTAGCAATTAGCTTTGACACAGAAAAAGCTTTTGACTCTGTTCTATGGGAATTTTTATACCTGGTCCTGCAACGTTTTGGCTTTAACAATACAGTTATAAAATGTTTAAAATTCACCTGTGGCCCGGATCAGAATAAATGGCAGTCTTTCAGGTACAATCTGTTTGGAGAGGGGTTGCTGACAGGGCTGCCCACTGAGCCCCATCTTGTTTGCTCTATTTATAGAGCTACTTGTTCAAAAGATTAGGGAAGACCCAGAAATCATGGGAATACTATTCAAGGGGAAAGAATATAAGACATGTTTATATGCAGATGACATCCTGGTGACTTTATCCGACCCGGATACCAGTCTCCCTAAATGAATGCCCTCCTTCGACCAATGTGGTTCATATTCGGGATACAAATTGAACATAGAGAAAACTCAAACTCTTACTTTGAATTACATACCTCAAGAAAACATACGTAAGTCCTTTAAATTTAAATGGAAAACCAGAATTTTGAAATACCTAGGTCTTCATATTCCCAAGACCCCCAAAGATTTATATAGTGTAAACTACGGTAGCATCACGACCAAAATTAAAAATGATCTGGACAGTTGGACCCCCCTAGTACTTGATTTTTACAACCGAAAAGATACTTAAAAAATGGTTATTTTACCACAATTGTTATTTCTACTCCAATCGCTACCTGTAGAAATATCCAATAAGAAATTCAGTGAATGGAATCGGATCATTTCTAGATTCATATGGCAGAACAAGAAACCAAGGGTACGCTACAAAACATTACACTTAACAGGGAGGGATGTCACTCCCATGCTTGGAGGACTTCTATAAAGCAGCACAACTGCAGTATATAGTCTACTGGTACAGGGTGGGTTACGATGCAAAATGGAAGGAGCTAGAATTTGACCAACTAGATATCCCACTTCAATCTCTGCTGGGTGACAAAGCTTTCAAGACTATATACTCTAATAACCTATGTGATGTTATAACAACTCCCCTAAATATTTGGTACAAAGAGATGAGCAAAGCGCACCTGGAAAAAAAATCTCGGTTATTAAGATGGGTCGAACATGATAGAGATTTCAAACCAGCACAACTTGACTTGAGATTTAAAGAGCTGACTCGTAGAGGCATTACTTCATACTGTGTAATTACATCTGTCTCAGGCCTTGACAGTTTCCAACAACTACAAGCAAACCACAATCTAGACAAACAAGACTTGCTGACTTTGCAGCTTCGGCATCACTTTAATAAAAACATCAAATTCTAATAAAAAAAAAAGGGTGACACAGACCTCATCGATATTCTAATAAGTGCATATAAAGGTAAAATTCATAATAAAGTGGTCTCCAGAATATACTCCTGCCTACAATCACACAAAAAGACATCAACATTATATGTCAAAAGTGCCTGGGAGAAAGAAGCAAATATAATCTTAACAGAAGACCACTGCTTTAATCTCTTAAACCCTATGTATGGAGAGTGAGGAGAGTTGTTTGGGAAGCGTTAGTAAGAGCAAAAAAATGGACAGTGGGACAATGGAAAACGAAATGTTTTACATAGAATTATGTAAAACATTTTGTAGAAGTATGTAGAATTACATAAAACACAAAACATATCACGCACACACATAATTCCAACAATGAGCGGAATAGAAAACGGATGATTCGGAGGGAGTCAAAAAAGCATTTCATCAATGGCGAGTGAGTTTTATTTTCTCATTAACACACGGCGCCTATTCAAAGTTCAGTAGATCAAGTTAAAATATGACTCAAGGTCGCTTGTTCTTTTCAGCTTTTTTTTTTTTTTTTATCATTCTTATTATTGATAGTTCTTTTGTAAAAGCCATCCGTTCTGCTCTTCATTGATTGTTGTGTAAAAATATGTAAGTAACCCTTTTCAATGTATAGCTTTTATATAGCTAATGGTCTTACAGGTAATAATTTGATGAATATTTAGGACCTCCCTTCAGTAGTGCAATGGAACTTTGTTCTATGCTCGCAATTAGCTGTTCATGTCGACCTATGTTTGCAACATTTTAATGCAGTTCCATTTACTGAAGCTTCAGTGTCAATGTACCATTGTAGCTATTCTATGTGAAAAGGATGTTGTGTTTTTTCCTGCTGCAATAGATGATCAGTTGTTTTTCAACTGGAAAGGAAAGCCCTGACCGGTGGTGATGGACCAGAAGCACCTGCGAGACATCCTTCATGAGTGCCACGATAATGCTGGTCACTTGGGCACAAGGAGAACCCTGGAAAAGGTTCTGGCATCGTGTCATTGGGGGACTTTGTGCGAGGATGTTAAAAAATGGGTGAGAGCTCTTGACTGAGTTATTAATGAATGGACAGGAATGCTTGACTGTTCTGATTTAGCGCATGGCATACCCCTAAAATCATTCAATAATATTTTTTTTGGGGGGGTGGGGGGGGGTGACAGAAGACTTTCTTAATAAAGTCACAAGGAGTAGGCATTTTTCACCATTTGCTCTCTGGTTCTGGTGAACTCCCAAGGAAAAAAAAAACACAAAACAATCAGTCAAGTATTTAAGCGAGTCATGTGCTAAATCACATATTGCTTTAAAAGTGCAGTATACAGTAGTGTCTAAGAATTGAAATGATTGTCATAGTCTACACAACAGCTTGTTTTAAAGGTTGTGGAGTGTCCCCAATGTCAGCGCAGCAACAAGATCAAGACAGCTGCACCTGTGTTGCATCCAGTTGTGGTGAAGGAGGCATGGAGCGTTCTTGGAATGGATCTAACTCAGGGGTGTCCAAACTTTTTTCACTGAGGGCCACATACATAAAAATATAGGAGGGGCTGGGCCACTTACTAGAAATTAGGTATACAGCCCTAACTTTAGTGTTTTAAAGTTAGAAAAATCAATTAAAAGTGGTCAAATATGTTATACTGTTGAATATAATTAAAGACAAAACTGCCTTCATCACAGCTTTCCATAAATGGATCTTTATTGATTTATTCAGAAAAAGCTTTGGTAGCTCATTTTCAGAACAGCAGCCTCAGATTTCTTCTTAGACATAAGATTTACAGTACAGAGAAAAAACAATAAAGGGAAAAATGGGACGGGTAAATTTCAAGCTTGTTATTTAAGTTATTAGGCTTAGCAACACAGCTATTAACGTTCGTTTGAAACGGTTGTCAACATTAACAGACTGAACTGGACTTAATAACAGGAGTGCTGCATTATTCTGGTGAGTGTCAGCTGCGCTGGGCGTGTAAACCGGGCCATCCAGCTGCGGTGCTGATCCGACGCCACTCGTGTCAAAAATCCTGACAAATGTCACTTGATCAAGGAGGAAATCTGCATCAGATGAGATCAGCTGACTTTGCGTGTGCAGTGTGTACGCTGTGCACAGCGGTGTGCACTCTGTGTTAACAAGAAAAACGCATCTAAGAAAGTGGTGCGCAAAAGCAGGGTAGTGACAGAATTAATGCGCATTATTGATATTTGTCGCGTGTGTACCTGCACATGCATGCTTATTAACACACGGGTACTGTGGAATATATTTTTTACTCACTTAAAGTGGGAACTGCATTGCACTCAGTGTTGAGCAGCTCCCCCTGGTGTTAAACTGAAGAAGTGCAATACACTCAGTCAAAAGTTGACTTGCGGGCCATATTCTATTTATAACATTTGTTGCGGGCCAATTAAAAATGGACTGCGGGCCGGAGTTGGCACGTGGGCCGTAGTTTGGACACCCCTGCTCTAAAGCATAGTATTAAGGGGACAGTGTCATTGTATGGGCATTGCGTATGACAATGTCCATTGTTTGTAGACTAATTTCCTGTACTACTGTGCTAAGGTGGTAGGCCAAGTGCTAAATCTGGCCTCCAACATGCTTTTTACTCTTTCACAGATGACATACTCATCATTTCGGTTCTGAACAGTATTTATTGACTGAAAAACAGGACCCCGTTTACTTGTGTACAAGCAGAGTAGTCAAGAAAGTTGTAATCATTTACATGTCCATTCTACAGTGTAACACTGGACGTGTTTACGTTTGACTATCTCCTTAAATATAAAACCACCACAAATGTGTTAATGACTTTTATAATTTCCTTTATATAATATACAAACGTATTAGTATGATCCAGGGAAAATTCCATGTTTGTTTGCGAAACTCATTGGAAGAATGAAGAAAATCTGTTTGATTGTTATTGTCATGAACATGAATCACAAAACATATTTTGTTTTTTGTTTTTGTTTTTTTCATGTGTCACTTTAACAGAGACAACACCATCTGTAATTACTATGTTTGGTTGCATTTCCCTGGCAGGCAAAGATAGATGGAAGAGACATCCTTCTGGGTGGAAAATGGGACTGGCTTGTCTGTGGATGGTGGAGGCTCGCTGGGCTCATCAATCCGTCCATCCATTCACCTTGTTCGTCTCATCCTGACTGCAGCACGCCACTGTGGAGGCTTGACATAACACACATTAGATTAATAACAGAAAAGCAAAATGTGACTTATGGTGTATTATTTAGTGTGCTTCAGTTGTAATTCTCATAATAATGACTGTTTTGCTGGCTTCACACAATATATATAATTGGCCTGTCTTAGTTAAAAGCCCACTCACCACGACAAGGTGAAGGCCAAGAGTGGGAACACAAACACAGACCAGAAACGAACAGGACAAATCCAGACAAGACTACAAAAAACACAAACACAAATATCAATCACTTTGACCACTATCTTTTTTCACAAGAACTTTTATTTCTTTACAAATTGAACCTTAGATTGTGTCACAACAAATTAAATAAACCCTTGAAACAGCCAACAAAACATGAAACAACAACACTTCATCAATATTATAATGAGTATCCTCATAAATGATTTCAAGATAACTTTCAACACTTTCTTACAAAAACATTTTTACGTCTGCCGTAACGATTTTCAGGTTTTTTTCATGTGAATATTTTAACATTGAACATGTTAACTGAACAGTCAATCCCTTCATTGTTGCTCTGACCTCTTCATCATTTGTGACCTCTTCATCATTGGTGATCTCTACATCATTTGTGACCTCTACATCTCCATTAGACACAATATGGCTGTCGCATGGCTCCTGAATCACTAGAAAACTGTCTTTTTCCAAGATCTCTGACACCTGTCTCACTTACCTTTTGTTTGGTAGACATGCTCTTACTTGATTTGAAGAAACTAAAAATGGTTGGGGGCGACACTCACAGCAAGAAGCTTGTAGGTTCAATTCCGGGGCCCGGGTCTGGGACCTTTCTGTGTGGAGTTTGCATGTTCTCCCTGTGTCTGCGTGGGTTCTGTCCGGGTTCTCCGGCTTCCTCCCACACTCCAAAAACATGCACGTGAGGTCAATTGAACATTCTAAATTGTCCGTAGGTGTGCATGTGAGTGTGAATGGTTGTTTGTCTCTCTGTGGCCCTGCGATGAACTGGCAACTTGTCCAGGGTGTCACCCTGCCTTCGCCCTAAGACAGCTGGGATAGCTGGGACCCTGAATATGAATAAGCGGGTATAGAAGATGAATGAATGAAATCTTTATTGAATGAATGACACATTTTATTTCACTCGTGGTTTATGTAATTATTATTTTTTGCTCCATGGCTTTCATGATTCAGCATTACATGTTAAGCGTGATGAATTGCATGAAAAGAGAGAGCACTCGCTGATAAATTAACATGGTGTGCTGTTTAATTCCATGAGGACGACAAAATATTTGCAAATTTGTGTTCGCTACACACACACGGACGTACGTACGTAAAAACGTCAGTGGCATAAAAGTGCCTTACAGTCATTTCATTAATCATTCTAACCGAAGTAACGTGGGTCCTTTGCACCCTTTGCCTGTTGATCGGGTGACACAGTTAATTGCAGCACAGGTCAGCATTTTCTCGGCCACTGCAGATAAGCCAAAAGTTGACCGGTCGACAGGTGCAAGAGAAAGGGAGGAACTTTCAAGATCGTTCAGTTTTTATTTCTTATTTTTTAGTTCTGATGAAATAAATAGACCAATCATTTCATTACTTTGTCTGCTTTCCAAAGAGGTTATTAATTAAAAAATATGTGTGGCAGTGCTGTTATGGTCCATAGAGAGTTGCTTCAAAGAATTATTATTTATTATTCAGTTCATTGCTCACTTGTTTAATACACAAATAATAGTATATTATTATTATATTATTATTATTATTATTATTATTATTATTATTATTATTAATAATAATAATAATAATAATAATAATAATAATAATAATAATAATCATCATCATCATCATCATCATCATCATTATTATTTATAAAATTTCAAAACAACAATCGTCAGTTGTTCCGTAAAAAATACATTCATTTCCACGTGGAATTTTGTACGGTTCATGAGCGCACGTCTGTCAGTGACGGTCTCCACACTGACACAACTGCGCATGCTCTATTATCCCAACAATGCGGAAGTCAAAAACATTTTGGGAGCCATGCGCTGGGTGAGCAACTTCATTGAAAGGAATGGAACGCCATCTTGGACTCTGGGGGCTTGCCGCACTGTCACGCAGGTTGTGACGGAGCGGGCCGGCGACGCACAGGTATGATGTGAATGATTGACAGCTACCATTCGTTCCCGTTAGCGAGAGGATTAAAAACAAACAGACACCATAATGGCATCAAAAAGGAGTTATCCCAGCGGTGCGGAAAAACGGAAGGAAAAGAAAACCTTGCAAGAAAAACTTGCAAAGGGGAAAGGTAAGTTATTTGTTTGTGATGTGGGCTGGAGAGGTGGAGGGGAAACGCTGTTGTCCCCCCAATTTTGTTTATTTGTCCTGCTAGCCAGCTAGCTAGCTAGCGTTGGATAAATGTTAGCTGGCTGGCTAATATTTGTTCATCATGAATCAGCGTTTTTGTTTGTTTTATGAAAGTTGACCATATCCTGCCATGTTGGCCTATCCTGCCATGGGAATGATTGATTGACTCCACACCCGTTTATTCACATTCTAACAGGGAGGGAGGGCATGTTGTTGTAGTTGTTGTTACTGCGGTCAAGTGAGCCGCCGTTCGTCCTAGCGCAGTCAAGCCAGCCGCTTCTACATTTTCATTGCGCCCGTGTTGCCGTACTTACTGCGAGAGTCCACTGAGAAAGTCAGCGCTTAGTTCAATGGCAAGCGTGTTAACTTCCGGTTTTAAAATTAAGTATCTCTCTCTCTCTCTCGCTCTGATTTTTTTTGTTTTGTTTCAATTTTTACTGTTCAATAACATCAAATTGATCCATTGGTTCTGACAATGATTTGTACAGTTGACCTGAGGAACACCATGACTACATCCTCAGTTATTTTCAAAGATTTTTACTGTAGCATTTTGGAGATATTAAGCCTCAAAGTTGTTGTTTTTTAGCTTTTCAAACGGGCAAAAACGACCTTGTATCCCATTTTTACTGTATAATAAAATACAATTGCTCCATAAGTTCTGACAATGGTTGGTACAGTTGACGGGTGGTGGTATCCCTCTTTTTTTGGTTTTAGTTTGCTGTGTCGTCGCCACCCAATTTTGACTGCCCACTGGGATGTGCACGTGTGATTGGGGTGACTCCCTTGGGCTTCCGTCCCCATCCAACCTGCTCCGCTATATCTAGGTGGCCTCAGCCCTGAACACCATCATCACATCCCGTGAGTCGTCTTCTTTCTGTTCCCCCCCCTCCTCCCCGTGTGGTGTCAGCCTGTCCTGCTTTTGTTTGACCCGTTTCTCCCCCCTTATTTGAATCGTTGGCCTCCTTTATTTTGAAGATCCTTTCCCTTTTTTTTGAGTTTGATGTTGAAGTTGATTCGCTCATTTGCTTTGATATTTATGGTTTAAGTCTCCCCCCTTGTTCGTACATTGTTTGTGTTGAACGGTGCTTCCCCCTCCCCCCCCTGTGTCTTTTTGGTATTGGTAGTTTACTTATAAATTTGTTTTCCTTTTTCTGAGTTTTAGTTAATTTAAATTCGTAACTAAACCGTAAATTCCTGTCTAGATGCATTTCCTTCAATTATAATAAAGCCTTGTCTGTTTTTTTTGCAAACCACGTCTCAGCTCATTTGTACACGAAACCTGTGTGCTTTTCATTATTTTATTTCCTCAACAAACAACTTGAGGTGGCGTTGTCGTCCATATCCTTACCCCTTAACAATAACCCCCTTGCATTCTGTAAACTCGTCAACATCATCATCTTCCCCTCCCCCACACTGCTCCTTTCTGTTGCCACACTTACGTCGCCACCGCTGACCCTCAGACAGCAGGCGTGCGTGCGTGCGTGCGTGCGTGTGTGTGTGTGTGTGTGTATTTCAGTACATGTGACAGATTTTAGGGAACTTTTAGTAACCAACTGTTTATCTTTTCTTTTGTAGTCGCTGAGAGCTGCTGGTGGTGGCGGTGTCCCGGGTGGTGGGCCCCTTCGAGTACTGTGACCCGGGATTGTGGTTGTTTTCTTCTTTTTTTTTGCACTTCACTTTCTTTGCAGGTGTGTCACGTGTGAGTGGGGTGTTCCTTGTTTTCTTTGGTTCCTCCCCCGTTTTGCCCCCTCATCGGTAAGCCTCAGTTTCTACACCAAGAATAAGGAGCTCAGTAGCTCCATTTTAAGTGTTGGTCTGTTTGTTCCTTTTATTTTTAAATGTTGAATAAAAGTTGGTTTCTTATTTTAAACATTCTGAACCACGTCTCCTACTCCTTCCTCGTAGAACTTACCTGTGTGCCTAATTATTACTTTTGTGTTTAGTAGAACTCCCTGGGTGAAATTCCCAGGGTGGCGTTGTCGGTTCCTTTTCATTTTGTTAAATTCCCAATATTAAATCTTGCTTTATCAGATAGCCATAACCACTCTCATCGCCACAGGATATTTGAGTCAACTGAGTCAAACTGTCGTGTCTACTTTCCAGTCTCAATAAACATGTTCACCACTGCTGCTTCTTAAATGGAGGTTTGTCGGGGTTTTTCCCTTTTTAGAAGCAAGCCACATATTTTGTGTCTTTCCACCACAAGACATTGGCTTTTGTCACTCTCTTCATCGTATTGGGAAAAAGTGGCATATCGGACTTTCCCGCCGCGAGTCGCTCGTCAACATACTGCTGTGAAAGAGGGGTGACGTCACAGAACGCGAGGTGCATTTAGGTGCTGCTGCATAAAACTAAAAGATTTTCCTGGGCAAATATTCATTTGACAGACGTAAACGAAGTGAAATATGACTTCAATTTAAGTTTGTTTTAGTTTGTTTTTATAAACACACAAAAAAGTTTGAGTTAGTTATCGTTTTTGAAAAAAGTTCTTGACTTCTACTTTAGAGATATTGATGACGAGTTGTTGTATATAAACGGTGTGACTATGTGGTTCGGCAAGCGGTGGTGCTGTCTGTACATAGCTTAGCAAACGGCTAGCGCTAGCACCCCCTTTCAATGCCTGAGTGAAAAGATCCACACGGAGTGTTATGACCCACGGGTGGGTCTAGGTGCCTCTATCTTTGTGTCTGTGTGTGTGTGTGTGTGTGTGTGTGTGTGTGTGTGTCTGACAGTGGACGACGCCTTGCAGGTGCGGTCCTGGATGTCGGCTGCTGATTGGACGCGCCACGGCTGAGAAGGAGGAGCAGTCGAGCCAGCCTGACGGTCGTCCCTCTTCCGCTCCCAACTCTGCAGTTAGTCACTTCTGAAATGGTGTTAGAGCACGCAGCCGTAGGTAGTGATGGCCGATCGAGGCTTTGTTGAAGCTTCGACACTTGTTTCAAAAAATGGTTCATTACTCGAGGCTTCAATGACACAGTGCTCGAGGAGGTCATCTAGTGCTCAATAAAGTGAAGGGCAATGGAAACCTGTTCATTGATTCATAGGTTGTTTGGGATTTGATTCGCCATGCATTCTTGTTGGACAACACGACATGCTTGTATGGTTCAATGCTGACACAATAAAATAAAAATGAAAAATAAAGACAATGTCTCTTTTTTGGCACGACTGATTGTAGTAGACTATAGCTCTTATACTTAGCCTGACAGTTTGTGCAATGAATTATATTATATCCTAAAACAAGACTAAATAGCCCATAGTTTAAAAATATGTTCAATAGTAAGTGTTCAGTGGGTCAGATGTCAAATGTGATCTATTTAAAATGTAGAATAGATGAGCTAAATAACACATATATAATACACACTGATGGGAATTGAACCGTCGCCTCAGTCTTGCAAGTCCAAGATTGTCATAATGTACCACAAACCCAAATCACACTCCCTTTTTTCATCTAAGCTGTTTGAGTAGCGTTAGCACACCGTGATTCCTCATCAACTACAGGCCTACACTTCAAATAATTATGAGAAAAATCCAACGTAAAGAGAGCACTTCCATTAGGAAATAGTCAACATGAAATTTCGTCCTCTACTGACACCTGCTGGTCAAATTGAATAGTTGCAAATATTGTGAAGAAGTTGTCATCTAATTCTAATCCTAAACAATATGGCCATTCCAAGTCAAGTATTAAGACAATTAATCAGGTTTGTACTGCTTGATTGAACACATTCATCCCGTTCCAGTGCACTAAAACCCACTTCCCTTCAGGACCGTGTCAGCGAAGCCAAAACTTCCTTGAGTGACGTTGTTTCCCAGCATGCAATGCGAGCTAGCGATTCACAATACTATTTCGTCACAAACATGGATGTAAAAAATAAAAAGGGACGAAAAATGAAACTTCAGGAACACCAACCATTGCAATACAAGCAGAACTGGGCCGAAGTTTTATATAAGTTTTATATTATGTACACCATAATACAGCCTTCTGGTGGACAAGCCCTACTATTTAAGGCGTGTCCTCCTATGGCACTTCCGTGGGTGGAAGCTCATCGTAGAGGTCACGTGCTGGTTGTGCGTCTCTCTACCGATTACCTCGGGGGGAGGTCTGAGACGATGATCGTTGCCCTTGCAGGGGATCTGATTCAGGTAAGTATATGGAAAACATAGGTCAAAGTGGTCAGTCGTAACAAGAGAAGCTTGCTAGCGGGAATAATGTACTACAAGTGAATGTCACACTTTTTTTTTGTTTTGTATGAGCATTTAAAAAACAACATAATAATAATATGGATTTTGACCATGTATGTTTTGGAGTTCATTGAAAGAGGTTTATATATATATATATATATATATATATATATATATATATATATATATATATATATATATATACATATATGTATGTGCGAGTGTGTGTGTGTAACTTGTGTGTGTGTGTAACTAACTTATCTATTTCTATCCATCTATCAAACTTACTATCTAGGGATCTATCTACTACTAACTCTCAAAAAACTAACAGACAACCAAGAGCAACAAAACCAACCTACTGCAATTCGTATATTTTAGTGTGTGTGTGTGTGTGTGTGTGTGTGTATGTGTGTGTGTGTGTGGGGGGGGGGGGCGGGCACAGTGAGCACAGTGATGGTTCCAAAGCATAAAGTGTATCTTCAGTCTCGGTTGTATGTGTGGGAGTCCCTCGGGTTCAGCCCAGCTGATTTAGTGTTCGGTGAGAGGACCCTCGCGTCTGTTAAGGGGTAAGTGGCTTTCCGATGTTAAATGAGTAGAGAATAATGTGTTAGATTATGTCATTTTTTTTTCGTGAATGCTTGCATCGTGCTTGTGAAACTGCTCACAAAACTCTTGTCGCCAGCCAGTCTAAAATGAAGCGGCAGTTTGACAAGAAAGCTGTGGCTCGAGTTTTTGAGACAGGCGACCAAGTGTTGGTATTGTTGCCGTTACCCGGTTCCCGTTTGCAGGCTAATTTTTCTGGTCCGTATGTCGTGGAGCGCAAACTTTCCGATACAGATTATGTAGTGCACACTCCTGATAGAAAACGATCGTCCCGCATCTGCCACGTCAAAATGTTGAAAAGTTACGCCCGGTTCACACTGGACGTGGAAGCGCAGCGAAGCAAAGCGCCGTGAAGCGAAGCGCCGCGAAGCGAAGCGCCGAGCGCTTCCATTCAGCGCCCATGTTAATCAATGAGTGCGTTTACATGCAGAGCTTAATCGGACTAAGCAATAATTCTGTTTTCTCGTCCAATCGGAGTTCTCACCTTGGTCCCCGTATCCATGCAGCTGAAAAATTCAAATTATTGACGGGAACGTGTCCTCCTCCCAACACTAGGGGGTGGAGTGAGTCTTTTCAGCCGGTCAGCTGCTTTCGGTTGACATATTAAATCTATTATGATATGGAACGATAGTTCATAATGTACGTGTTACTTGCTTTGCAGATAAGGTGTACCCTATTTCTTGTGCTCCTGGTTATTTTAAAAGGCAGACAAGAACGTTGTTTGCTGTTGGAGGGCTACAACAACACTTCGATGCTACGCTTTGTGCCGTCGCTACGGACCCCAAACTCTCGTTCTTGTTGGATTCGGGTTCGGAGCAGACTGGTGGGAGAGTTTGTGTACAGGTTTTGCAAAGGAACGGTGTTTTCAGTTATACACACGCTCATTAAAGTGCCGACCATGGAGGAAGCTGGTGCCGCTGCACGCCGTTTCCAGCAGAATAACAGCGAAATAACCAAAATAAAAACAAATCAGGAAAACATGTCTTTGCTGTGCTTTTATTTACAAAGTTAAAATTCTTCTAACTTACAAAAAATGTGAACGAAAAGGTAGAAATATAAATACGAAGGAATACGTATTTGTTCAGGGGTGCGCAAAGCCGGAGCCCTGCATTTGCTGCGCTACCCTTTTTAAAAAGGTCTCCGTTGCGCGTTATTTTAATATGTCCATCTCTTTTAAAAGCGAAAGCATCGCCCCGGTCTCATCCTCTCTCCAAATGTCAACATTCTTATTCGCGTTTGCCAGGTTGTTTCGCGCCGTCTGTTTTGTTAGACAACGTAGTTGTGCGGTCATGAGTCGCGAGAGCGAGGCGTGGCGCATGCGCACTCGCATTGTCCAGTTAATAGTCCGATTAAGGCGTATGCATGGCAGAGAAAATTCCAATCGCATTATCTGGGTGTCTCAATCGGAGTTCTCCGATTCCAATCGGAGTTCTCAAACTCCAATCATAATCGGAGTAAGGTGTTTACACGCACGTGAGTTCTCCGATCATAATCGGACTAAGGCAGTAATTCGATTTTCTCTAGTGCCATGTAAAGGCACTGAATGTAGTGGTTCAGACCAGACGCGAACAGGCGCGCGGCTCGTGCCATTCATTTCAATGGAAGCGGAAGCGCCGCGAAGCGGAAGCGCCGCGAAGCGGAGCGCCGACGGATTTCGCGAGCGAGGCTCCAACTGGTTCACACCAGACACGAACAGCTCCGCGACGGTCGACAAGCGCTTCTGCTCAGCTGCAGTCTTTTTATCTTAAAAAAAAAAAAAAAAAAAAAAAAAATCATTTTCATCATCGCCCCCCCTCGCCCCGTAGCCAGCCCGCTCCGTAGCTTACTTTTGTGTGTGTGTGTGTGTGTGTGTGTGTGTGTGTGTGTTTAATCTCTCTCGCACTCTGATACAATGTACTGACAAATATAACATACAATTATGATATATGATCGAATTTGTCATTCGGTTTTTATTTTGAAATTAGTTTATTTTGAAAATTACGTTACGTTGCTCGGAAAAATGTGTCGCCTGAGCCTCCGCCCCCTCCGTGCCCATTGGCGGAGGGAGGGCTCATTGAAAAAAAAAAAAAAAATCGGCGTTCCTTCGGTGCGCCTGGGAAACTCTGAAATTATGAATAACTTAAGCTCGTTTTTGTCCCATTTGCCTGCATCAGCCCGTCATGATATTGTTAAATTAATTGAGAGCCACCCACTATTGTTTTCTGACCACCCCCGCCGTACGTCAGTTTAGCACCATGACAGAAGTAGAGGGACATGCCACAAGTAAGCAGCACGCACATAGAGTCAATATTGGGAAGTTAAGAAAGAAGCTTTGGTTCTCCTTCTGACAGTGCCCATCTTGATGATAATTTGGGGTCAGGTTTTTACAGACTATAATGCCCTCGTAGATGCGGTGGTCTCTGCTTCTCCAAGACTTCAATGTCCAGATTTGCCACAGGAAGGGGGGTTGATAATGATGTGTTGGCAGATGCATTATCACGTGTACATGTGGACTAGCTGCGGAATTCTTATTTCGGGGGAACTGAGGTGTTTCTTGTTTAGTTTTATTTGTAGGTATGTTAATAGGGTTTAGTTCTTAAGAGAGGGGGTGTTATGACCCACAGGTGGGTCTTGGTGCCTCTATGTTTTTTTTGTGTGTGTGTGTGTGTGTGTGTGTGTGTGTGTGTGTGTGTGTGTGTGTGTGTGTGAGAGAGAGAGAGAGAGAGAGTGGATGACGCCTTGCAGGTGCGGTCCTGGATGTCGGCTGCTGATTGGACGCACCGCGGCTGAGAAGGAGGAGCAGTCGAGCCAGCCTGACGGTCATCCCTCCTCCGCTCCCAACTCTGCAGTTAGTCACTTCTGAAATGGTGTTAGAGCACGCAGCCGTAGGGGTGGGCTGCCATTTTCTTTGTCCCCTCTTTTCTCCTGTTTATTAAGTATGTAGGGAGGTTAGCCTTTCTGTATTTGGGTTCTCTTTCTTTCTTTAGTTAGTTCTTAAGGCGAGCTAGTTGGAGTTTGGTTTATTATTTTGGCCTGGGCCCACCCTGAAGCCTTTGCTGCCCACCGGTTAAGTTGTTTTGTTTATTTCATTTACTGATTAATAAAATGTTTTTTGTTGAAACTGCCAACTGCAGTGAAAAATTAATGAGGCTTGGGAGTGGGGGAAGGTGTCCCACACGTTGTGTCTCGGTCCCCCTCGACGGGACGTAACACAGAGTTTTTGCCGTGACAGCAGGTTGAGCTCCTACCGTATTACAGGTGACGTCGTCACGTTAGCCTGTTCCATCCCTGCTAATTTCTTTAAAGAACTACCGTAAGTAAACTTTTAAATTATAATACACTCTACACTAATTGTAATTTCCTGCCAGTGGTTCTATATTGCAACAGTTGACGGCTCATATCAGCAGATAAGCAGCAACAATCTGGGCATTGCGGGTGATTCATAAATATGTCATTTCTTATTAATTAGCCCATAAGTGTTGTACACCAGTGTGACACCAAATGCTTGTTGCTGACAGCAGTGAAGAAATGACACTCTAGTGGTTCTGCACATTAGTATAAATAAAGTGATTCTCTATCATTACATCACAGGACGGCGGCACTCTGACAGATTCCATGAACCTGGACACTGATGATCCAGACTCCGGTCCAGATGACGCAACAGGCCACAGTGGAAATGGGTCAGAGGATGGACTGGCTGCTGAAAGGATACAGGTAGGTGGCGCTGTCATCCCAAGTTGTGCGGTGTGGAGGATCAGGGCCAAAGTTCCAGATGCTCACAGATGTGACTGTGGATTCAGGAGGAGTGTCTGAAGGCTGGACTCCCAACAGTGATTGGCTGCTGAGGACCTCTCAATCACAATCAGGTTTTTTAGTGGCTGTGAGATTGAAAGTGAGTGAACATCATTAAATAAAGAGCTCCTGCAGGGTCCAAATTTGACAAGTACACTGCTAGGTGTGCTGCTTCGTTTTCGCCAAGGCCCTGTAGCATTCATGACTGACATTGAGGGAACGTTTCATCAAGTAAGAGTTTCCAACCAGGATGTAAACTTCTTACGCTTCCTCTGGTGGCCAGATGGGGACATTACAAAGGACCTACAAGAGCACAGGATGCTGGTCCACATCTTTGGGGCAGTGTCATCCCCAAGCTGTGCTTCATTCGACGACAATCAGCATGACTTCCCAGCCGAGGTTATAAACACTGTTTGTCAAAATTTCTACGTGGATGATTGTCTAAAGGCCGTCAGCATGGTGGAACAAGCAATACATCTGTACCAGCAGCTAACAGACCTGTGCGGTAGAGGTGGATTTAAGCTCAATAAGTGGGTGAGCAATCATCGCTCGGTGCTGGCCGCCATTCCTGAAGAGCAGAGAGCTAAAGAGGTAAAAACACTTAACCTTGACAGAGACCAGCTCCCTATGGAGAGGGCCCTTGGAGCTCAGTGGGATGTACAGCAAGATACATTCACATTCAGCATCAGAACCAAGCTGGGATGGGATGAGGAAATCCCTCAGGTCATGGTACATCCCATATATAGTTTTTCAAGCGCCAAACTACAACAAAGGAACTCATCTATAACAAAACTACAACCTTGTAAGGGCAAAACCTACTTGTTTTAATTCTGATTAATAAACTAAAGCTTATTCGATTATCATTATGTTGTTTTTTTTAAACGCTCATACAAAACAAAAAAAGTGGAGGGAGAGTAGTCTGAATCGGGTTCTGGAGCATTGCTCTACCTCATCCATCGCACTCATGAGCGTCACATCCACTTGTAGTGCATCATTTCCGCCAGCAAGCTTCTCCTGTTAGACCTTCCCCGAGGTGGTTGGTGGGGTGACGAGCACCCAGCACGTGACCTCTACGATGAGCTTCTACCCATGGAAGTGCCATAGGAAGACACGGATTAAATAGTATGGCTTGTCCACCAGAAGGCTGTATTATGGTGTACATCCAGCTGTTTGACCTCATGCTCTCTGTTGACCTCCTCACTCAGTCCCTCAGTGATGTAGAGCTCAGTGTAGATGCTGTTGAGGAGTATGACTTCCTGCTTCTTCACCTTCAGTCACACGTTCACATCTCCTCTCCAGACTGATCTTCTGCTGCTGTAGAAGCTCCTGCAGACCACCAACCTCTGGAGCTGAGAGAAGGTTGGAGAAGAAAACATCAGTGTGACAGTGTGAGCATCATTTTCTGTCCACGACTTGAAGCTGAAAGCATCCAAACTCCATTTTTCAGCTGATGTGGTGAAGCTGCTGTTGTCTGACTGTTTGCTCTAAATGTCCTCCAGTGGATCTTCTGACTGGAGGTCCTGACCACGGTTATAATAGTTAACGAAAACGAACAAAATAACGAAAACTTCAATTGAAAAAAACAATTGTCACGTTGCCAGGGGTTAGGATTTTGGTACCTGTCTCGTTGGGGTTCGAAGCGAGCAGAGCTGAGACCATAAGGGTGACGTAGCAACGTTCAGGACACTGATTGGCCAAAGGCAGTCTTTCACGAAAGACCAAAACCGCCATTTTTAAATGCCTCGCGTGTGGATTTTTACATTAACACGTATTAAAAACTGAAAAGCTTATGAAACTGTACCATGGGTGAACAAAGAACTACAGACGTTTCTGTTCTCTGTGGCCGAAGAAAAAGCACAATGCAGACAGTTGTGCAGAAAGTTTAGTGTTAGCTAAAATATCGGGCACACAGACGTACTTATTATGTATACATTTCTTTCCATTGTAACAGGTCACTACAAGATCTGCAATCCATTACCTAGAATTGGTTTTCCTTAAACTGATGTACAGGATTACTAATCTGACTTTGATGGGCAAATTTGACAACAGAATACAATTATGAAGCACTAAAACACAGGACCACAAAACAATTAAATGCATGATGAAATAATGATATGCTTTGTTAAATAAAATAAAATGGCATTTTCAACTAAGTAATAAAATAGTCGGTGGTGCAGTGGTTAGCGCTGCCGCCTCACAGCAAGAAGGTCGTGGGTTCGATTCTGGGGCCTGGACCTGGGACCTTTCTGTGTGGAGTTTGCATGTTCTCCCTGTGTCTGCGTGGGTTCTCTCCGGCTTCCTCCCACACTCCAAAAACATGCACGTGAGGTCATTGAACGTTCTAAATTGTCCGTAGGTGTGCATGTGAGTGTGAATGGTTGTTTGTCTCTATGTGGCCCTGCGATGAACTGGCGACTTGTCCAGGGTGTCACCCTGCCTTCGCCCTAACACAGCTGGGATAGGCTCCAGCAGACCCCCGTGACCCTGAATAGGAATAAGCGGGTATAGAAGATGAATGAATGAAATCTTTATTGAATGAATGACACATTTTATTTCACTCGTTGTTTATGTAATTATTATTTTTTGCTCCATAGCTTTCATGATTCAGCATTACATGTTAAGCGTGATGAATTGCATGAAAAGAGAGAGCACTCGCTGATAAATTAACATGGTGTGCTGTTTAATTCCATGAGGACGACAAAATATTTGCAAATTTGTGTTAGCTACACACATCGACAGGTGCAAGAGAAAGGGAGGAACTTTCAGGGAGGAACTTTCAAGATCATTCAGTTTTTGTTTTTTATTTTTTTTTAGTTCTGATGGAATAAATAGACCAATCATTTCATTACTTTGTCTGCTTTCCAAAGAGAGTTGCTTTGAAGAATTATCATTTATTATTCAGTGGCACATTGCTCACTTGTTTAATACACAAATAATAGTATATTATTATAATAATACTATTTTATTAATATAATAATAATAATAATAATAATAATAATAATAATAATAATAATAATCATCATCATCATCATCATCATCATCATCATCATCATTATTATTTCTAAAATTTCCAAACAACAATCGTCAGGTGTTCCGTAAAAAATACATTGATTTCCATGTTGAATTTTGTACGGTTCGTGAGCGCGCACGTCTGTCAGTGACGGTCTCCACACTGACACAACTGCGCATGCTCTATTATCTCATCAATGCGGAAGTCAAAAAGTTTTTGGGAGCCATGCGCTGGGTGAGCAACTTCATTGAAAGGAATGGGATGCCATCTTGGACTCTGGGGGCTTGCCGCACTGTCACGCAGGTTGTGACGTTGCGGGCCGGCGACGCACAGGTATGACGTGAATGATTGACAGCTACCATTCGTTCCCGTTAGCGAGAGGATTAAAAACAAACAGACACCATAATGGCATCAAAAAGGAGTTATCCCAGCGGTGCGGAAAAACGGAAGGAAAAGAAAACTGATCAAGAAAAACTTGCAAAGGGGAAAGGTAAGTTATTTGTTTGTGATGTGGGCTGGAGAGGTGGAGGTGAAACGCTGTTGTCCCCCCCCCCCCCAAGTTTGTTTATTTGTCCTGCTAGCCAGCTAGCTAGCGTCGGATAAATGTTAGCTGGCTGGCTAATATTTGTTCGTCATGAATCAGCGTTTTTGTTTGTTTTATGAAAGTTGACCATGTCCTGCCAAGTTGGCCTATCCTGCCATGGGAATGACTGATTGACTCCATACCCGTTCATTCACATTCTAACAGGGAGGGAGGGCATGTAGTAGTAGTTGTTGTAGTCAGTCCCCTGTTATTGTTCAGTGGAAGTTGTCTCTCACATATTTGACTCTTAATGTTATTTTAGCCTTAACTTAGGATGAATTTACTAAGCTTAGTTTGTATTTTGTAGGCCCTTAATTAGAAATGTGCTACTGTTTTATAATTCAAAGAAATATTTTATGGAAATACTTTATTTGGCATGGTGTTGACTATTTTAGACTGTTGTGGCAGTGGGTCATTTATCTTAGGTTTATTACTTTAACTAGTACAGTGTGTAAAGTAATGCCAAAAACTCTTAAAAATGACAGTTTTGTAATTGGGTAAAAGCTTTAAAGGGACACTGCAACCATAATGTTTAATTTAAAAACAAATTCATTTTTAATTTTCAACATCACTGTAATAATAAAATAGGAAAATGCGCTTCTGATCTGTTTTGCTTGATGATCTAATGAGCTTTGTCTCTGCAGGAGCAATTCTAAAATATGTTGGCGCTCCAGACATTGAGCCAGAGGGATCTCCCGAACATCCTGACCAGGAAGCTCCAGGACCAACACGTTCCTCAGAACCCCCTTCTGTCCAGGTGAATAATGTGTGTTATTCTTAGTAGCTAAGCTGATAAGTGTGGGACAAAACTAAGGCAATTAAGCATTATTTTGATTGTTGGTTTGCTTTTTAGTGTTGCACTTGTTGGTTTGTTGGATTTTCTTATTTAAAGTAAGCATTTTTTTTGATGAATACTCAATCTGTTGTATTTATTGACATATAGAGGATTCTTTTCCTAGTATTATAGTGTTTGTTTGTTTTTAAATCAGTTTAACTTGCCTGAGTTGCTCAACTGAAGATGTTTAATTTTACCTGTAGCCTGTTTTGCTCACGAGGTGTAATAGATTGTGGAATCTTAGTAGACCTTAGTAGACGCACGCTGCTGAGAGTGTCAGCAATCAGCTCCGATGACCGTGGTGCTTGTAAATAAGGCAAATGCGCCATCTAGTGGGATGCAGCATGTTTATTCGTGTTGGAGCAATGACAAGTACTACTAACAAAACAAAAGATGCACAGGGTAAAAAAAAATAATCATAAACTCAAGCCCAACAAAGATAACAGATGGGCATAACTGTAACATTACAAAGTAATGATTACTAGTACTACCAAAATTTCTCTATTTTACTTTTCAACTCCAACTTGAACTATTCATCCCCTTTTTTCAGCAGCCATTAAGACAAAAGGATGACACTTATGCATTGCATCAAACTGTGATGCACAAAATCAATTAAATTAAATCAAAACAATAAATAAAGTGTGCATTAAACAGGGGGCAGTGCAATACAGTACAGGACTCAACTGATATAGTGCAGTTAGGCAGTATAGCCTATAACAGCTGTTCAGCATCCATAGTAATCCACAGTCAGTGCCATAATCATCCAGTCAGTGTCATATTCATCCATAGTCAGTATAATATATATGATATCGCGCAGACCCTCGTCCTCCACCACATTAATTGGCCTGCAAGCCGTAGCCACACCCATTTAGCCCCCGCTGTTGAAAGTTGGCGTGTGGTGGACGCGGCCAGTGGTCTCCGTGCCACACCATCCAACGTGGTTTGCTTTACCTCAGAAGGGGGCGGAGGGCTCTCCGCGTCAGCTGTATGCTTCGCAGACAAGTGAAACGTAAGACTGCTCGTACTCCGGTGGAAACTAAATACAGCTTTACAGTAAATGCATATCACTTTTGTCCTGTCAAGACTGCCATCTGGCAGGGTTTTGAAGTGGAACTTTCCATTTACAATTGACGCCTTATCCATGTTAGTCCTTCCTAGTGCTCATCTACGCTCAGTGTCTTTTTCTTTTTTTTGTTGTGTTTACAAGCTGGCTGCAAGCGTGTGACTGTGTGCTGTGAGTCAATTCATTTCCCGTTTCCACAATCTACGGAGCGGCCAAAGGTTCAAAAAGCACCGTGTGCGTTAATCGCGGCGTTGACACCCTTACTTTTTATATAAAGAAACCGATCAAATTTTTCCAACCAATTGTTCGCCACTTCTTTGAACTTGTGGATAAATGCTGTGCATCCCACATGGAACGCCAACCTTCCTCTGATATTTCCATGCTTAGTTCTTTCTGGCATTTGGCTTTGATGTATCCTGCGTTTGTTGCTGTTCTGTTTCTGAAGGCCCTGATAGATTTTAGAAATGATTTTTCTCTTCATCTTTTTACAGGCTTCGATCAGAATATCTATCACTATATTGCCCTCTCCAGATGATGTTGGTTTGATTCTTTTATCATAGTAATCTCTTAATTGCATGTATCGAAAGAAATCTTTGTTTCCTCGTCCAAATTCCTTTTTCAACTCTCCAAAACTTTTTAAAACCCTTGTGAGCGAGTGTGCATACTGCAGTTATACTCCTATCCCACCATCGTCTGTATTCAATGTCTGTGGTTCCTGGTTCAAATCTGGGATCAAGAGAAGGCCACATTATTAGTTTGATGTAGGGCTGCACAATTAATCAAATTTTAATCACGATCACGATATTGGCGGTCACGATTAAATTAAGGTGATCGTCGGCGATATTAACATTTAAAAAGCCGGCTACCGTACATGTCAAATCAAGCACATTCAGTCATCCAACCACCAGGGGGCGAATGCAAGGTTAAGACTTCATTCAGCTGCCGAAATAGCAAGCGAGCAAATCCTGCAGCAGCGGCAGGAAGTGCCGCAGCATAAGCGGCAGCCTCAAATGATTCAAGAGGCCAGGCAAGGACGACCCTCCCTCTTCCTTTTGCAGCTGGAGTGTCTTATATCTGATCCTCGGTCTCTTTCCGGCCCAAATAAATCTAGATATGAGTTTGTCCCAGTGTCTGAATTGTGATTCTGGAATCATATGTGGGATGGATTGTAAAAGGTACAGCAGTCTCGGTAGTACATTCATTTTTATCACTTCAATTCGTGTCTCAAAATCCATATTAAAGGCTGACCATCTTCCCAAATCTGTCTTAATATTATTGATAATAACATTCTAATTGATTTCAAACCTTTTCAAAAGATCTTTTGCCAATAGCACACCCAAATATTTGATAACCTTGGAATTCCATTTGATTTTATATTTTCCTCTAATTTCTCGGCCTGGATGATAATTCAGCGTGAGAATTTGAGTGTTTGCTATGTTTAACTTGTTGCCTGTGTATTTACCATAGGTTTCTATTATCAACATCAAATGAGGTAAGGTTCTGTCCGGGTCTTGGAGAACCAAAATAATATCATCAGCAAAAAGCCCTGTTAGATGTCCCTGCTCTCCTATATGTATTCCTTTTAGATTGTTACTTTGTCTGATCATTTGTGCCAGCGGCTCAATGAACATAGCAAACAATGTAGCGCTAAGGCAACATCCTTGACGAGTACCATTAATCTATCCTTGCCGTAGGTTCTTGGTAGAGAGCTTGAATACACTGTATTAACTTTTCTTGGAACCCCAGTTTCCCAAGAACTCGATGCAGAAATCTCCAATTCACACAGTCAAGGCTCACCAGTAACAGCTCGCAGGCCCTGCTTTTGGATCTGATCTATTATGTATAGGACCCGTCTAATGTCATCTTGAGTCTGCCTACCTGTTAAAAAAGCTGACTGATTGGAAGTCCATCTCGTCCTCTTACATTTCAAAGCGTAACGAACCTGTGTAGCCCGAGGAATTTTATTATAGTTTATTTCCTAGGGTGCAACTCCCCAGGTGGCGTTGTCAGGCAACCAACCCCCCACCCCATTTTCCTTTATACCCACCATCAGAATTGTCTCCACCTCCGCCAGTCCTCCCGCTTGCCGTAGGTTCTTGGTAGAGACCTTGAATACACTGTATTAACTTTTCTTGGAACCCTAGTTTCCCAAGAACTTGATACAGAAATCTCCAATTCACACAGCCAAGGCTCACCAGTAACAGCTCGCAGGCCCTGCTTTTGGATCTGATCTATTCTGTATAGGACGGTCCTAGGGCTGGACAATATAGAAAAAAATCATATCGATATAAAAAAAAAAGTCATATTGATCAATATCGATAATTATCAAAAACATTTAAAACATATTTTAATTGCAGCGCTGGATGTTTTATACTATTACTTAATGACAGACTTTTAATAAAGAACACACGAGCACTGAATTCAAATTCAAACGTTTATTCAACCACCTTTTTTAAACGCAACTGAATTGTTTTTTTTATTTTATTATTATTATTATTATTATTATTATTATTTATTTAGTTATTTATTTAAAAAAAATAGGCTGAGATAGGGCTCGAACGTGCGACTCGACCAGAGGTCTGAAGTTGTGGCGGTTAACAGCTCATTTTGCACTGATTCCCTGCACTCGTTGTACAGACGAGGAAGAGCTGTGTTTGAAAAATACTTGCAGTCTGGAACTTCATATCGCGGGTCAAGAGTGGCGAGAAGCTGTTTGAAGCCAAGCTTTTCAACGGTGGTTATTGGCAGCATATCCCTCGCTATGAAGCATGTTACTACATGGGTGATGTCCTTATGGCGCTTGGACGCTTTGTCGTATTTACTGCAAGAAGTCCAGTTTGGTCTGCTTTACTTGCTTGGTGCTGGCGCTGGCAGCGGATTCCTCCGACAACGTGGAGCCGCTGGGTCTGCGTTTGCGATTGGTTGGAGGAAGAAATGACCGTAATATTAAGCTACATGATTGGCTATGATGAAAAAGGAAGTGAAACTTTTTCTATCAAACTTTTTATCGACCCCTTTTTTTCCTATCGCAGCACACGTCTATCGATCGATATATATCGTTATCGAATTATCGTCCAGCCCTAGACGGTCCCGTCTAATGTTATCTTGAGTCTGCCTACCTGTTATAAAACCTGACTGATCCTCATCTATCAAGTCCGGCATAAAACTTTCAAGTCTTTTTGAGATGATTGAAGTAAAGATCTTCTAGTCAACATTTAAGATTGAAATGGGCCTATACGATTCACAAAGTTCCTTTTTTTTCCCTTCTTTTGGAATAACTGGAATGACAGCCTCTTTCCATGAGGGAGGCCGTTTGCCCTCTGTCAGAGTCAGATTAAAAGAATTTAGGAGTATCGGGTTAATTCTTCTCCAAATGTTTTATACCACTCACTCGGAAACCCATCACTACCTGGCGCTTTGGTTGATTTTAAGCCTGCTAATGGCAGCATCTATTTCTTTTTTGGTTATACTGGAAATGAGTTTTCTATTTTGCTCATCTCCAATGGCTGGTAGGTCCAATGAGTCAAGGAATTCTTTCATCTCACAATCTTCTTTAGCTGTGGGTTGGGTATATAGATTTTCATAGTAATCTTTAAAAACCCTCTCTATTTCTTCAGGTTCAAGTAGTAGCTGTTTCGTTAATGGGTCTCTAATTTTACATATTGCATGAGAAGCTTGCTGGGCCTTTATTCCTCTTGCTTAATATTTGGTTGATTTGCAGCCTGATTCATAGTGGGTCTGTTTAATGAATTTCAGCTTTTTCTCAGCATTTAGCCTCAAGACATCGTCTATTTCCCTTCTGACACTGATTATTTGTTGTAACACTGTATCGTCCTCATTGCTTTTGTGTTGCTGTTCCAGAGTTGTTCATTGGTTTACCAGCTTCTTGTAACCTTCTTCTCTATGTGGCAGGTGGGTTTGCCCCCACCTTCGCGTCATCAATCATACCTGCGCCGGAGTGCAATCTTTGCGTCCCTCAGTGCGTTTACATGGTACTAGAGAAATTTGAATTATTGCCTTAGTCCGATTATGATCGGAATTTGGAATCGGAGAACTCCGATTGAGACACCCAGATAATGCGATTGGAATTCTAATTTCTCGGCCATGTATACGCCTTAGTCGGACTATTAACTGGACAACGTAAGTGCACACGCGCCACCGCACAACTACGTCGTCTAACAAAACAGACGGCGCGAAACAACCAGCAAACGCGAATAAGAATGTTGACATTTGGAGAGAGGATGAGACCGGGGCGATGCTTTCTCTTCTAAAAGAGATGGACATATTAAAATAACACACAACAGAGACCTTTTTTAAAAGGGTAGCGCAGCAAATGCAGGGCTCCGGCTTTGCGCAGCCCTGAACAAATACGTATTCCTTCGTATTTATATTTCTACCTTTTCGTTCACATTTTTTGTAAGTTAGAAGAATTTCAACTTTGTAAATAAAAGCACAGCAAAGACATGTTTTTCTGATTTGTTTTTATTTCGATAATTTCGCTGTTATTCTGCTGGAAACGGGGTGCAGCGGCACAAGCTTCCTCCACGGTCGGCACTTTAATGAGCGTGTGTATAACTGAAGACACCGTTCCTTTGCAAAACCTGTACACAAACTCTCCCACCAGTCTGCGCAGAACCCGCATCCAACAAGAACGAGAGTTTGGGGTCTGTGGCGACGGCACAAAGCGTAGCATCGAAGACATTGTGTTGTTGTAGCCCTCCAACAGTAAACAATGTTCTTGTCTCATGGTTATCTTTTAAGATAACCATGAGCACAAGAAATAGGGTACAGCTTATCTGCAAAGCAAGTAACACGTACATTATGAACTATCATTCTATATCATAATGATGTAATATGTCAACCGAAAGCAGCTGACCAGCTGAAAAGGCTCACTCCACCCCCTACTGTTGGGAGGAGGACACATTCCCGTCAGTAATTCAAATTTCTCAGCTGCATGTATAGGGGGACAAGGTGAGAACTCCGATTGGACGAGAAAACCGAATTATTGCTTAGTCCGATTAAGCTCTGCATGTAAACGAGAGAGAGTGCAGAGTGAAAGCAGCTCTTTTAAAAACAAGCGCAGGCTGGAGTCAGCACTCTG
The DNA here is from genome assembly GCF_046127955.1 of Nelusetta ayraudi. Lineage (NCBI taxonomy): Eukaryota > Metazoa > Chordata > Actinopteri > Tetraodontiformes > Monacanthidae > Nelusetta > Nelusetta ayraudi. The sequence continues at coordinate 755,529 of NW_027466094.1, forward strand.
TCCTCTGGCGTGTCCACGCTGAGAACTCTGTCGCAGTTGTTAGTATTTCGGCTAGCAATCCCAGAGCGGGCTGGGCCATAAGCACAGCCGGAGGAGGAACCCTGGCGGGTGCCCGTTCATCGGGAGGTGGCGCTGTGTGTGCGTGATCGTTGTGCATTCACCGCAAGCCCCCCCCGCCCCCCCTCCTCCTCTGGCGCTCGGCAGGGAGGCTGCCTTGCAGTTGAACACCGGTGCGCCGAGACGGGTACTGGAAGGACGCTGGTCTCAACCCCCTGCCTGGGTGCAGTCGCTCCATCTTCCTCTGTTTTCTCCATTCCCCTCTGTTACTGTTGCGGCGGCGATGTCCTCGCAATCAATTGCCGCACCCGTCTAGCCGGGTAACAGCGGTGTCACCACCACAACGCGGACACTTTTCCTTTGATTTTGGTTTATTTGGTTTAGACAATTCAGTTTGTCTGTTTCTTTTGTTAGCGTAACCACTTTCTTTGGTTGGTTTTCTTTTCTTTGTTTTGTTGTGAAATTTTGGTGAAACTTTGGGTTTTCTATTGAGTAGCGATTTTGTTATAGTTTGATTTTTTTTTAGTTCATTAATATCTTGTTCCCCAGTGATCGTTACCTTTTTGTTTTGGGTTTTGGTCCTGTGTGTGTGTGTGTGTGTGTGTGTGTGTGTGTGTGTGTGTGTGTGTGTGTGTGTGTGTGTGTGTGTGTGTGTGTGTGTGTGTGTGTGTGTGCGTGCGTGTGTGTGTGTGCGCGAAGAATAAATAAAAGTTTTCCTTTCGTTCTAACTGTTTAACGCTTGCCTGGGTGTGTCAAGGTATTAGTATGTTCATTTTGTTCTCTTTTCTTTAGGACAGGAGTTGGCGTAGCGTGAATTTTGGTTTGTAGTGATTCCCTTAGCTTTGTTTATTCCCTTTTTTGAGTTTTCTTTGGTTTCTTTGGCCCTGTTCCCCTTATTTTCTTATGTTGAACAGTCTTTTTGGTATGGTACTTATTTCCTTGACACTCAGGCAGCTAAACCTGGTCTATTTTAAATTGTTGTCAAATAAAGCTGTTTCATTGGAAGTCCGTCTCGTCCTCTTAAATTTCAAAGCGTAACGAACCTGTGTAGCCCGAGGAATTTTATTATAGTTTATTTCCTGGGGTGCAACTCCATAGGTGGCATTGTCAGGCACCCCCCCCACCCCCTCCCACAATTTTCCTTTATACCCACCATCTGAATTGTCTCCACCTCTGCCAGACCCTCCCCCTCGCCACATCTAGTCTTTTTTTGATAGGCTGCCCTCGCTATTAACCTCCCTCTCATCACAGCTTTAATTGTGTCCCACAGTATGGTAGTGTCTACTGGACTATCTATGTTCTCCTCCATAGAGCATTTAATCTCTTTCTTAACCTCCTCCAGTGTTTTTGGATTATTTAGCATACCCACATTTAATCTCCAAATTGTGTTTTTCTTCCTCTTATTTAGACAAATAATAAGGTAATTAATACTGTGTCAGTACAAGTCAGTCGTTCCTATTTTACATTCCTCTATTCTGTATCTGTCTGTAATGTTAATAAAAAAAATAGTCCTCTGTAACGGGTGGAGGTCCCTCCAAACATCAAACATCCCGAGTTCGGCTAGAGAGACGTTGACAAGTTTCGACAGGCGGGTCTGACTTCTGTTGCCATTAGTTGTGTCGAGTTTAGCTTTTAAATCATGTTGATTTAGCTCTTGTTGAGAGAGATGTGTTTCCTGTAGATCAGGCATGGCCAAACTACGGCGTGTCTCTGTCTGGCCCGCGTGAAGGCAGTCAAAAATCTAACCTAACTTAGAAATGACACTTGAACCTGCAATGAGTATTTTAGTCGTTCTAAATGAGTCCAACGTTAGAAAAAAAGGAGCGACCCGGACTTCCCACAGTCTCTTTTCTATTAACATGGGAATTCAATTTTAATAATTTGTCAACTAAAAACACTGGTCATACTAGAACATCCCTACCAGCTTTCTTCCCTGTATTCTCTGAATTTAATCAAAGAATCTTTGAAACTCTTGTAGCTTTTCTCTGGCTCGTGTCGCTGCTGATGCGTAGCCCCTCCAGGATCCCTCCTTGCACTGCCACTCCGTCGTAGTGCGGGGCACCGAGTGCCGCAGGCCCCTCCGCACCCGTCGCCACCGCCGTCTTCTCCGCCAGGCCGCGTCTCGCCAATTCCTCCTTTACCTCCTCTGCGCTGTTGTAGGTTCGAGTTCCCGTATCCCAGTGGGTCCTCATCTTGGTGAATGGCGTCTGGAACCGGATGCCCTTCTGCTTCAGGATTCTTTTAGCAGTGTTGTACTCCTTTCTCTTTTGGACCATCTCTGTCGCGTAATCGTGATGGAATGACGGTACTTTATTCCCCAGTTCTATTTTCTTTGTCCATAGCTCTCTCAGGACCCTCTCTTTGGTAGTAAATTCCAGAAAGTTAACAATGATGGGTCTCGGTTGGGCACTGTCCGCTGGCTTCTGTGCAAATGAGCGGTGTGCTCTCTGAATTTGGAAATTAAAATGTGCTGGCAGGTGCAGTTCGCTTTTCAGCAGGTCTTCCACAAACTTGGCCACAGATTCTCCCTCCTCTCCTTCAGTGACTCCATAGATACGTAGGTTGTTTCTCCTCGGCCTGGACTCCAGGTCAGTTAACTTGTCCTGAAGAGCTTTTTGTTCTCTCAGTGATATGACCAGAGCGTCATTAGCTTCCTGTGCCCAACGTTCTAGTTTTTCAATCCGCGACTCAGCCTCGTTGATCTTGCCGGTCTGGAGCTCCTGTTCGGTGATGACTTTCGCAAGTTGTTGATTTATTTCGTGTTTGAAGTCGTCCAAGTCTTTTTCCACATCGTTCCTCAGTGTTTCTCCAAACGTGCGAAGGACTTCTTTTGATTCCATTTTTAAATCCCGTATCTCCTTGCTAATAATTTTTATGTCCGAGGCCTTTTCCGCGTCGTTAGTCACGAGGAGTTCGTTTCGCCATCTCCCTCTGTTTCAGAGCAAGCTGGTAGTTCGGCCATATTGTCTGTTACTGTGTTTCTCTTTTGGTTGAATCAAGTTTTCCTTCCCATTCCAACGTTCCCCTGATCACTTTGTAGTTAATATTATATCTGACAATAGTTATTCAAGTTTTCGGGGACTTTTTACCCTAGACGGTCGAGAGCCCTGGTGTCGCGCAGTCTACCGCTTTATGGCCAAACCAGAAGTCCCTTCCCTCTAGCCTTTTCAAGGGGGAGGTGGCTAGACTTGGCTCTTGTGGGACAAGAAGCAGAAGGCCTGTCCGATCGGGGGGGGAAGATGAGATGACATTTTTGTGGGTCAACACAAACTCATCTGCGAGGACAGCCGCCTTGGACAATGACGACACTTTCTGTCCATTCAAGAACATTACCACCTTCTCTGGCAAAGAGTCTTTAAAATCTTCTAAAAGAACGAGCTCACGGAGTGACTCAAAGTCATTTTTGACATCATTAGCTGCACACCATTTATCAAAGAGGTTGCTTTTCTCCCATGCAAACTCGACAAAGGTTTGACCACTAGATTTTCTATGGTCCTAAATTTTTGCCGGTAGGGCTCAGGAACAAGCTCATAAGCAGGAAAAATTGCTTCCTTTCCAACATCATATTGCAGGCTGTCTTCTAAGAAAAGAGCAGACACCAACTCCTGTGCTTTTCCCACCCGCTTGCATTGGAGAAGGACAGGCCACATGTCTCTTGGCCAATTGAGTGGCGAAGCGATTCCCTCCAAGGCACTGACGTATGAATCAACTTCTGCCTCACGAAATGCTGGCACCAGAAAAATGTTTTTACTGGGGCTGGGCAACGATTAAAAATTTTAATCACAATTAATCGCATGATTTACCTGATCAATCATGATTAATCACGTTGTATACGCAAAAGCCAATAATGAATTTAAAAGAAGTCTTTCATACACTTTAATTTAAATGTTCTGCCATATAAACGAAAGCACCATAACATTTATCGTGCAAACAGTTAACATCAGCACTTTACACAGAAACATTTTTAATGTAAATCTAAAGTTAAAAAAAATGCAAATACAAAATTAAAGCTTATTGCCAATGCCAGGGCATTACTGTTATCCTGTTCCTTATGAAAAATAAAAAAAATCTACCTACAAAATCCTGAGCCACAATAATAACAGGCAATTTCTGAGGTAACAGCAGAAACATTTTTCTTTTATCAGGGAGCAGCATAAACAGTCTGCGTTCCCTTGCAAATGTCCCAGTTAGAAAGGGTGAGGCACAAAAACGTTCACTTTTGGGTTTTTCTTCACATGGGACTAGAATGTAAAGTCCACATTTATACTGGAGTTCCTTTGGAGAATCTCACTCAACTCAGTGCAGTTTGTCAGTTCCTGGAACTTGACGGCCAGTTATTTTAAATGTACTGCCATATGAATTAAAGTGCCATAACATTTACTGTGCAAACACACTTTTAACATCAGCATTTTTGAACAATTAGCAGCTAAGAAAACAAAAAAAAGTGTAAATTTAAACTCAACTTAAGCAATGTTATCAAAGCAATACAAAATTAAAGCTGTAAGCAGCGTTTGCGGGACTGAGCCCACCTGGCCACTGCCTGCCGTGACGTCCGCCACCTGGCCACGAGCCCCTGACACCCGCCAACGCTTCCCAACGCCTGGCGATTCCGCCCGAAACCCGCCGATGCCCCATTACTGACGCCGACGCCTGCTGATGACACATCAAGCACTGACTTGACATTACTGACTTGACATTTAGAAACATTTGATTTCTAAATGTGATTGATTACTGTATCATTTTGGAGATAATAAGCCTTAAAGTTGGCTTTTTGTTTTGTTTTGCGACAGCTCCAATATTCCATTTTTACTGTACAATAACATCAAATTGCTCCATAAGCTCTGGCAATGGTTGGTACAGTTGACCTCAGGACAACCTTGAATATATCTTCTCTTAATATTCTTGAATATTCTCACTTAATGTACCAGCTCCTTCCTGTAGACATGATATGTACAGTTAGTTATTCTTTGTTTGACGCAAGTGTTATATTAAGTTCCTACTATCTGTACCGGTACTTCTTGTTAATTTGAAATAAACACTAACAGCATAATGTCAAAACAAAAACCGAACAAGTCAAACAGGAGCAGATCATAAAACAAGGAGGCTTTGTACTAAAATATGGATAAAATATAAACAGGGAGTTGTCTAATGTCGTCAAGGAAGCCAACATTACGTTACCTGTTGATCAGCATGTTGACTCAGAAAATCCTCAGGCTCCTGCTGCGACATTTCATGTGGGGCGACGGTTGTGACTTCACTGCTGGTCCCGTGAGAAACTCAAATCGGTCCCTCACGTTTGTGTTGCGTGGCATGGGTTAGGACATTGAGAGGCATTATAAGTGTGGTTGTGTGCACCAAATCGGACTCGGCTTCTAGCTCGATAGCCGTGCATAATTTACGCAAACGCAATGCTCTGTTTACATGAACTCACGGAGTCCGACTCCGTGCACGTGCTCATCTCGACTCGATGGATTTATGAGCTTGATGACAAGTGTGTATTTTGTATTGGATTGATGTACTGCAATTCTAGTCATGTGAACAAGCAATTAGCATTCCTAGTTATATGTGGCATGACGAAATACTGTACTACCAAGTTTGTATTGCAGTATCTTCAGTTTATGGGGTAGAGGGTGCTCAAATTGGATTGATTGAAGATGTAGTTTAGGTACAATTTGCTTGTTTTTATCAAAATTTAAGTTGATTGCAGTTCAAGGTGGCACAATCCTATCAGATGTTGTCATTTTGTCACAAAGAACACTGGTATTTGATGATTATTACCATAAGTACCACCATGTTGCAGGCATTGTGGTTACAAGTTTCACTCCAATTTTGATTGTTGTCTGTATGACTAGCAATCCGTTGAGCTGTCTAGGGTTATCATTCAGATAAGGTGTCACAACTTTTAATTGCATGGGAACTTTGGGATCCATGGCAGATGGGCATTGTAAAAAAACGGATCTTGAGTCGGAAGGCTAGCTTGTCCTAATTGTGACCTTAATATGATGATTTTTTTCCCTGCCAGATTGAGGAGAAATTAAATGGACATCCAAACCGGGGCCAATAATGGATGAGCTGGATGATGTCACAGTATCAATTTTAAATGGTATGTCATGTGTAGGTATGAAAAAATTTCCATTACTGTGATTTGTCCGCTAAGTAATTAAAATAACTGTATGCTGACACTGATTTCTAAAAGAAGTATTTTACAAATTTGAGACAAAATGTCTAAACTGAATTGCATTTACAATTAATTCTGATAACAGAAATTGGCACAAAACAAACTTGGTTTGACTTGTCAAGTTGAATTAAATTCATTAGTTAAAAAAATGTATGAGTTGTTAAGTGTAAAAGGTTTGTTAATGATTGGACTGTCTTTATAGCTGCCAACATCGATGAAGTCTTGCTCCACACCCTCCGTCGTGATGATTTGAGAGACCTTTTTCCTGGACCAGAACACTTTCTCAGGAGGAAACGGATTTGGGCCCTTATTAGTGTAGATGTGTTTGGTTACCTACTTTGCTCTGAAAACATCGAGCATAACACTTTTTTTTTCTTTTTTCCTAATTGGGTCTATTGTTTCTCTCTTGTTCATAATGTTTTGGATCTGGTTTCCTCTCGGCTGAGAATTCCACCGTACCAGACAAGACTGCACCGAATGAAGCCAGGAACTGTGTCTTCATTCTGCATCCATTTGACTGATTTACTGATTTGTCTCCTCCATTTCATCAGCCAAAGATGGTCTGACAGCACAGGCCAGACATTATCAGACCCTGCAGGAGCTGTACAAGAAACCAAAACCCAACCAAGATGCTGTCTCCCAAATTCTTGACCTGCAGTTTCAAGCAAGAAGATCCTTCATTGATAGTGATGTTCTGAAAGAACAGGACAAGGCCAACAAAGATCCTGGATGCATATTCATGTGTCAAGGATCTTTATCGTGTAAGTGATTAACTTGTTTTGGTTTATGATGAAAAGCAAGCATTTTTGCAGATTTTAACACTGACTTGCATTATAGGCGATGAATGAGCTGCGGCGCATTCTGGATAAGGGCAACAGAAAATTCATTGATGAACTAAAAAAAGAGATGGGAAGACTTCTGCACCAATGTGTAATTTTATGGTGTTTGGAAAAAAAATGAAGTGATGAAGCCACGCATAACGCTGGATGTAGGTGACTCATTTTGCTGTGTCTCTAATTGACTGTGTAGCTGTTTCCTTGGACATAGGATGGTTTATGTTGCGCTGAATGAATAGATGCAGAATGGTAATACTCTTCATGCTGAAAAAATAAGATTTTTTTTGTGATCAACACAAACCTAATAAGACTCATTTTTAGGAAGACTAACTTTGAACTCAAAGTTGATTTGTTCTATTCCAGTGGAATATTCCATCGCGCTGCTCAGGGCACTCCCCACACTCTTTCCTTCACCAAGTCCACCACCGAAGAAGCTGGGACATGCCAGTGAGGCACTGCTTCATGTCATTCAGGTGAAAGTTTGTTTGCATTTTCTCACATTCAACACTTCATAGTTCCATGCATGGATGTGGCATTTCCTTCTTCTTTTTCTTTAGCCAACAGAAGATCCCACAATGTACTCGCAGAAGAGGTCTTTCTGCACCTCTGTGTTGCTGTTTGATGGGACCCGCTGTCTCATCTGTCTTGGAGCCACTCCTGCCACCACGCTTGCCAAGGAAGACTTGAGTGACGGTCTGCTTCATCTGATGGGTTACTACTATGCCCTGCACCTCACATATTCAAAAGTGTGTGGCAACCCTTCTCTCTGTCATTCAGACAGAAGTGCTACAGGACACTATCCATGAGTGAGACACCACAGCCTCATACAAAAAAGACCATGGCAGAATGGAAAGATTTTATTGGGGAGTAGAGCTGTGTACTAGGCATAGGTAGTGATACACTCCCCTGGTAGTTGTAACTTGAGGGTGGGTGGGAGTCTTTTGGAACAAACATGTTATCAGTATATATCAACACTATATGCTGTCCCCATGCTGTTTTTTTTTTTTTTTTGTGTGTAACTGAGTGTCAGGGAATCTGAATCAATATTCAATAATGATGACGGTGAATATTGTAACAATTGTTACTTGCGTTCTAGAAATGATTGCTTGAGGTTGTTTTAAGATGCAATGCCTTAGTGACGTTTTTATTACAAGGCAGTGAAGGCACTGTCAGCAATTTAAGTGAATAAATAGTTGTTGACAATATTAATTCTGTTTGCTGAATTATTTTTTTTTGGGGGGGAATGGGCGTAGGGGGGGTGGATGCTTTGTCTCATTTTGAGAAAAAAAAGCTAATATTGTGAACACTTAAATTAAGAAGAATTGCACTGTAAGTAGGTCTGGTTTTAAGATCTTTTCATTCAAATTAAGAAAGAAGCAAACGTGAAAAAAGAATTGAGAAGCTAGTATCAAGTTTATTTGACTTAGTACAGTCCTTGGAATGAGTGCTTTACTGTTTATTTCAAGAGTTTTTCCATTCTTCAAATGCCTAGATATATCGTCTTATTTTAAGAAATCTTACCAAGTCTAAATATCTTACTGCATTGGCAGATAATTTGACTTGTTTCTAGCCTGTTCTTTCTCAATTTAAGTGTTTATTTCTTAGATATATTTTGCAGTGTGTGGACACCGAGGGGAGCTCTAGAATTGGCTCATTCAACCGACCAACGAGCCAATCAGCAGCGGCGTCACAGGCCCTCCTCCTTCTTTGTTCTCTCTCTCACTTTGACTTCTGCACTGGACAGCCAGGTTTGTGGAGGGAAGGTTGGAACAAGGTAAGGACGGGGTACCCCATATATTCATGTACGTAGAGTCACTAAGTCTTAAACTCACCAGGTTTGGATCGCTTATCGATAACCCTAATGCCAGACAAGTCTATGAGGGTCAAAGGTCAACTTTGTCCTAGGGACATGGAGCCACTTTCAGGTTCATCAGGATCCTCCTGGACACACCCATGCCAAATTTGGGGCTTCTAGCCCATGAGGAACCCCAAAACCCTCACTCTAATTCCAGCCTCATCGCTAAACCCTAATGCAGTGCAAGTCTATGAAGGTCAAAGCTCAACTTTGTCCGAGAGACATCAAGTGTTTTTTCATGAATCATTCATAAATGTTAAGAGTTTGCTTTGTGGAGAATTCACAATAAAAATACATTGACACTGTCAAGATGGACTCAAGCACTATTATTGAACTATACTGTATTTTTTGAGTGATGTGAAGCTTTTGACAAGCGCTGCGCAAAGGAGGCCCATTTGTTTTTGTTTTTTTGAAGGGGGCCCAAAATTCCTGGCGGCGCCCCTGAGCGGGCATCTCCAGCACTAAGGCAGTGGAGCTGCCGGCCACGAGAGAAGAATTAACCAGTCCATTGAAACCATTTGTTTGGTCTAGTGAGTGGCAACAGTCCTTTGAGGATCTTAAGTGCCTTCTCAGGTGTAACCCTTTCGTGTCTGCTCCAAATTTTTCCTCATTGTCTAGAAGCCCCAAATCTAGCGTGGGCACTTCTTGGGGGCTCCTGATGAAAAAGCAAGTGGCCCCATGTCTCCAGGGCAAAGTTGAAAATTCACCCCACAGACTTGCATTGAATTAGGGTTAACAATAAGGCTGAAACTAGGGTTAGGGTTAGGGTTAGCTGAAATTAGGGTTAGGGTTTCAGGGTTCCTCAAGTACTAGAAGCCCCAAATTTATTATTGTCATACCTCTTGAGCCGGGTTATGACAATATCGTCTCCAAAATTTCGAAGATATCGAAGATATCGTGTGTCGTGATGTTGTCATTATTGTGGGCCAAATATCGTCACAGTATCGAATCGTGGGTTAGCCGTATCGCCCCACCCCTATTATCAACACAAGATCACATATGTACAGTACATGTACAGTTTAATTAGTGTGTTACTTTGTTTAGGAATTCATTTCTTTATGTTCTTCCAGATGTCCAGCCTGAGACGTCGATCAGCACGCGTTGCCTCAAAAACCAAAACAAACAAGTGACATGTTGGTATTTGGGATATGTGTATTTCATTGTGTGCATCTTTGTGATAGGACAATAAATGCAGTTCTTTAAACGTTACTTTGTGTCCTTGTATTTGCAGGTGTGGGCAACACGTTCAACTGTCCACATGACTGAGTCTGCCTCCAGCAATGTCACAGCAGTGCAGCAGGTTTGTACTTATTCATTTCCACTTCATCACCTGTGTGTGTTTTCTAGGCTTTACACCGATCTTATCGGCTGTATCGGATCGGCCGATATTTGGCATTTTTTGAAACGTTCATGATCGGGCGTCATGTCATGAATCACCGATCAATGACGTCATGGTCGTGTTGAAACTTTTTTAATCTGTCTCATTTCCTCCAAAGTAGTTTCACAGCATCGACATGTTTATTTGTTTGTATCCGAGTGTTATGTAAATGTATAGATTTGGGTTTACATTGTTTTCAGTTCCTTTTGTCTGCTGTGTGTCCGTTTGGGCACTAGATGGCGCAGTAGATCCTGTGTTCCCTTTTTTTTGCTTGTTCCAGGTGCGGAAAGGTGATTGGCTGGTGCCAATATTTAAGGAGGAGGACTTCAACACCTCGGTCTCTTTGTCCTTCTCCCAGCTCCCAACCAGAGGCCATGTGCCGCAGCAGCAGTGTTCTGTTTTCAGCCATCAATTCTGTTTTGTAATCTATTTCAGTTCCCTTTGTGTCCACGTAGCCCGTAGGGGAGGGAAGCCATTTGTGTTGTGACCCTTTTCTCCTGTGTTTTAGTTAAGGAGGTTAGTTTGACTGTCATTTATTTGATTGTTTTCTTCATAGGTAAGATCCATAAGAGAGCCATTTTGTTTGTTGTTTTGGCCATGCCCTCCCTGACGCCAGTGCAATGATGGTGACGTTTAATAAAAACCATCCTGTGGACGAAGCACCTTTGTCTAATTTGAGAGCTGGGAGAAGGGGGGGGAGCCTTTATGTTGTGTCCTGGTTCCCCCTAGGCCGGGGCATAACACCGAGAGCTAATGGTTCATGATTCAAAAACCTTCATTTTCGTCTTCGTGCCTCTTCCTGTTTTGAGTACTGTCGCTATGTGACGGACAATAAAGTTTCTTTGAATCTGCAATATATGCAACGCTACAGTACCTCGCGGGGGAACTTTGGCAAAAAATTTCAACACCACAAATTTAATCAGGCACTGAGTATGTCGAGTTTAAGAAACGCAGCGCGGAGAATGAAAAAGAAAAGCAAACTCTGAAACGGATGCTAAAGCAAACAACTTTAGACGGTGCTCGTGAGAAGGCAAGGGGTGTACAGAAACAAGTATTTATTGCCCCTAACGTGATCGGATCGGTGATCGGCACAAAAATCGTGATCGTGTAAAGCCTAGTGTTTTCCTTTCTATGTTTATTGGCATAAAATCACATCTTTCTTATTTTAATCAGGTGGAGACGACGCCACAGATGACCAGAGCTGTGCCCGTGGTTCCTGTGGCTCCCGTGGTTGCCAGCACCAAGCCAGAGGAGGCCAGCACCGTCCAGGAGGCAACACAGAAGATCAACGAAGCTAAGGAGGCTTTTCTTTCTTCTTCTGTTGCCTTTGACTGCTCCGCTCGTTCTACGCCTCGCACATGTGATTTGTGATCCATCATCAGTTCGTACTAGTGAAGATGCAGTGGCAGATTATGGCACTGGTATTAGATTAGCCAAGGTTCTGCATGGTTCTTTTCATCAAGGCAAAACCGGTCACGGTTTAAAATTCCAGCACCAGCTGGCCACAGTGAGTCACTTCAGAAGAGCAAAACTCCTCACTTTGACATGGATAATTCTGACGTAGAGTTTGTCAGTGCTGTGACCAATGAAGAGTGTAACTTCTCTCCCCTTGATGTTGATGTTTGTTTAGACCTTTGCAAAAACTTGAAGATTCATTTGGACCGTGCGAGTTTTCCAATTTCTGATTGCAAAGGCCCATTAGGTTCGCCGTGTACAAATGAGAATGTAGAGGCTGATGGAAACTGCTTCTTCAGAGCCATCAGTCAAGCTGTGACTGGTTTATAGACACAGAAGTGGAAATTCAGGTTGCAGCAGATTGTTTACGATTAGATGTGTACACTTTTATCGATGGTCATGGGTTGAAGTACAGCTCTTGCAAGAAACAATTCTCACATTGTTTATATTTATGGATGTATTTGTTTTATATGGAAGCAGTTACCATAATCCAAATTAAAATAAGAATATAACATAACAGAAATGCTTTTTCATTTTAAGAACGAAGCTGCATTATTTGACTCATAATTAAAATGGTTAATAAGTCATTCAATCTGCATTTTCATTTTCTTCTTCAAGACTGCTCATTCTTGTACTTAATTCAAATGAAAAAGGAAAACACATTTGAGATTTAATTTTCAAAACATGCACCAGCAAAGAGTTACCAAAATTCAATATAAAATGTAAAATTCAAAAATGAAAAAGCAATAGCAGAATGCTTTTTCATTTTATGAACAAAGCTGCATTATTTGACTCATAATTAAAATCATTAATAAATATTCCTATGTGCATTTTCATTTTCTTATTCGTGTTGCACCTTTTATGACACAATCAAAAAGAAAACTGAGGGCATTGCTTTTTAATTTTCGTGGTCCTGCCCTGCACAAGAGTTACCACAACTCGAAAACGAAATCGCAATCTCAAAGTAAGCGCGCGGCGCAGGAAAGTGACGTCAGCAGCTCTCCACCTCCGCTGTGGGTATGGCGGTATGACGCCAAGTGTCATTTGCCTCCTGTTATGTGTAAATTCTAATGTTTGTGAATTTAATAAATGTATATATATACTTTATATTTAAAAAAAAACAAAACAAAACAAAAAAAAGGTATAGCGGTATGACACCACTTTGCCATCGTTACTTTTCACGTCATTGAAGTTGCCGGTAAACGAGATTTAAATCGCCGAAAAACGTGGACCACTGACGGATCTCGTTGGTCGGACAGATTTGAGCATGGCGCACATTGACACAATTGTTCAAACCCTGCTGGATTTAGCTTCCCAGGTGGAGTTGAATAGTGTATCTGAATCTGATGCTCGGGACCGAGTTGAGCAGGTATTCTGCCGTCCCAGATACGGACGCAAACAAGGTTGCCCTAGCCAACCTGTTGTCAGTTATGGAACACCTTGATGCACCAGCACAACATCAAAGCTAAAGCTATTTGTTACATGGGTGGAGTAACAGCTGTTCGGCGTCGGCCACCAGTCCATCCGTCGCAGGATGCGATGCAACGGATCATTGCTTCTGTTCGGCGTCGGCCACCAGTCCATCCAACGAAGGATGCGAAGCAACAGATCAATCCGTCGACTGGTGGCAGATGCTGGTGCGAGATCTGTCAGTGGTCCACGTTTTTCGGCGATTTAAATCTCGATTACCGGCAACTTCAATGACGTGAAAGAAGTAACGATGGCAAAGTGGTGTCATACCGCCATACCTTTTTTTTCTTTTTAAATAAAAAAAAAAAAAATATATATATATATATATATATATCTTTCTTAAATTCACAAACATTAGAATTTACACATAACAGGAGGCAAATGACACTTGGCGTCATACCGCCATACCCACAGGTGGAGAGCTGCTGACGTCACTTTCCTGCGCCGCGCACTTACTTTGAGATTGCGATTTCGTTTTCGAGTTGTGGTAACTCTTGTGCAGGGCAGGACCACGAAAATTAAAAAGCAATGCCCTCAGTTTTCTTTTTGCTTGTGTCATAAAAGGTGCGACACGAATAAGAAAATGAAAATGCATATAGCAATATTTATTAATGATTTTAATTATGAGTCAACTAATGCAGTTTCGTTCTTAAAATGAAAAAGCATTCTGCTATTGCTTTTTCATTTTTGAATTTTACATTTCATATTGAATTTTGGTAACTCTTTGCTGGTGCATGTTTTGAAAATTAAATCTCAAATGTGTTTTCCTTCATTTGAATTAAGTACAAGAATGAGCAGTCATGAATAAGAAAATGAAAATGCAGTTTGGATTATTTATTAACGATTTTTTTTATGAGTCAAATAATGCAGCCACGTTCTTAAAATGAAAAAGCATTTCTGCTGTTGCTTTTTCATTTGGATTATGGTAACTGTCTGCTTCCACACTCCAGTGGTTCTGCACATTAGTATAAATAGAGTGATTCTCTATCATGACATCACAGGACGGCGGCACACTGACTCATTCCATGAACCTGGACACTGATGATCCAGACTTTGGACCAGATGAGCCAACAGGCCACAGTGGAAACGGGTCAGAACATGGGACTGGCTGCTGAAAGTATACAGGTAGGTGGCGCTGTCATCCCAAGTTGTGTGGTGTGGAGGATCGGGGCCAAAGTTCCAGATGCTCACAGATGTGACTGTGGATTCAGGAGGAGTGTTTGAAGGCTGGACTCCCAACAATGATTGGCTGCTGAGGACCTCTCAATCACAATCAGGTTTTTTTAGTGGCTGTGAGATTGAAAGTGAGATTGCATTGTCCAGGGAGGAGGACAGCAGTCAGTCATGTTTCACCTCCAGTCAACACGCAGTGGTTCACATGAAGGTCCAAGAGGCCTACAGACCTACACAGAGTCTGGATGTGGCAGCACAGTGGCATCATTGTCTTTGTTGTGTTGTTTGGTCATTGTGATCCAATGTAATGTGAGAGAAGGACGAGTGCAGTTCTATCTGAGTGAGTTGCTTACAAATACAGATCGCACGATTTCTATCCCAATTGTTAAGTGGGAAAGAGACCTGTCTCTCCAGCCTCACTCTAATTTCTGGAGAACAATCTGCCTGAACACCTTTTCACTGATAAAACAACCTAATCTACAATTAATACATTTTAAAGTACTCCACAGGATCCACTACACTGGACAGCGGATGTTTCAGATGGGCATGACCGCCTCTCAGACCTGCTCACACTGCACAGTTAATGTCCCAGATAATTACCTACACGCTGTATGGCATTGCCCACCAGTAAATAAATTCTGGCACGTAGTATGCAATGATCTATCAGCACAGGTTGGTTACAACATCACAGCCACTCCTTCTTTTTGTCTCATAGGGGACCTCAGTGATATCACATCAGATAAGGCAGAATCTCGCATGCTGATCACCTCCTTATCTATCGCTAAGAAAACAATCCTCACAAACTGGAAAACAAAACAACACCTGCACATTGCACAATATAGGAACTTACTGTTAGACCACACCTCCTTGGTAGGAATGTCTGCTTCATCCTATAACTAACTAGTAATCAATCAATAGCTGAGGCTGCTGGTTGATGTGGGCAGCCGTGGTCGTGCTGCCGCGGGCCGGGTGCGGTCTGGGGGGGGGGGTTTTGGGCGTGGGGGGTTCGGCTGCTTTGCGGGTTGGTGGGGGGTCGGGGGTTGGGTGCCCCGGCGGGGGGCTGGGCCTGGTGGTTGGTGGGTGGTGCTCCGGGGGTGGTGCTCCGGGGGGGGGGGTCCCTGGCTCTGGTCTGTTTCGGGGGATTTGTGTCTTGGGTGGTCGCTGCCCGGCCTTCTGGCCTTAAGACCCTCTCCAATCTTAATAGCATTATAGACACTTAGGGCCTGGGGGGGTGGTTCGTGCACTGCGGCCGCCGCCCTGCTCAGCAGCAGTGTGGTTGCCCCAGGGCCTTACCACCCCTCCATTTTAAACGCACTATAGTTCAACACACCAGCAAGTGCACATATACACACACTGACACCCCTACACACAGTGGGGTCGGCCTGCTAGCGGGGGCGGGATCCGGCATCTTTCCCACTCTGGATGGGCCCTGTGCAGTCCGGTGCCCCAGGGGTGCGAGACCGGCTGGGCCTATGGGGACCTCGCCACTTGCGGCGATGCGCCATACTGGGTCCGTAGGGGGGGGGCCTCTGGGTGCCCGGGCCTGCCTTGGGTACCAATCCTCCCGGTGGGTGAAGTGGCTGGGTCCTGTCATGGGGATGAGTCTGGTCTCGCTTGCCCTGGGGGGCCCCCGTCCGGGGGCCGGGCTCTGCTGTCTGTTCGCCCCGGGTGGTGTCCCTTCTCCTTGGGGTATCTGCCTCCCTGTCATCTTGCCCTGGCTCGTGGGGCGGGTGCCCTCCGGTCCGGGGGCCTGCTGCTTCGGGCCTCTTTCTGGCCGGCATTGCGGCGGGTGTGCCGTGTCCGGGCCCCCCCCCCCCCGGGCTTGTCGCTGGCGTGGGGCGGTTGCGGCCTCGGAGGCCGCACTAATTGGCAGCCTACTTCCAGTGACGTACTTAAACACACCCACTCCCACATTCAGGTACACACACCACCACTTCCACACACACACACACACACACGCACGCACGCACGCACGCACACACACACACAGGAGCAGGAGCTCTAATTGGCTGAGAGCTAAATATCTTCTTATCTTACTGGGTGTAAATTAATCTGTCCATTTTTTAAATGTCGAAATTTAACATTTGGTTTCTATTTTTTCAGATATTATTTCTGTCAAATTCATTTGAATCAACAGAAGAAGAAAATCAGTGTGTAGTTCAAACTTTGTGCGTCTTTGTGTTCAGTTTTTCTACTGTAGTTGTGCTTTTCTTTTCATTCCAGATGAATTCCACTCAATATCCTTTTCAAACCTTGTAGGTGTTGAGTGAGCTGCAGCGCCCCCTGGCTACAAGTTTAATACTTTGACTCTGCCGACCGAGGTAAAAAAACCAACAAACTCTGACACTTTGCTGAGGACCTCCTGGAGGAGCTGAAGGTGCAGAACCTTCTCAGGCCTCTCTGAGGAGGAACTTGCGGCTGTCGGTCCTCTGCTGCCCCCTGCTGGTCACACAGGCCTCTTACACCTCCGTTTGTCTGTTCAGCACATACTCAATTTTTTAATGGCTCTGTAAACGTCACTGATGAGACGATTTTATGATTCCTGCAGTTAAAATGTTTTAATTCCAAATCTGCAAAAAGCTTCTGATCAATGAAGACAGAGTTGATTAAAATGATTTCAAAATTGACCCGTTTGAGAAAAGCTGCACTGTGGCATTGTTTGCATGTTGTTTTAGCTCTCAGTGGCTTCATTTCGCATTTTTCTTAAAAGCTTTGTTTAGTGGTCCATTGTGGTCAATGGGACACTGAACATCCGCTTTGTGTGCCCGAGTTTTAAGAGGATCAGGTGCGGACATTTTAGCATTTAAATTATTATGGCTTATTAGCATAGGTACGTAGTACCTCACCTGTCCGTTCTTTTTACAGTGCTTCCTGAACACCTCACTGGCACACTACAGCCGCCTGCGAGCACAAAGCTGCGCAGAGCCTCCTCGTTGTTCTCCTCACCTGGAGGACGCTTGGTGATCAAGACCTGTGGCCCAAAACTCGGTCCTATAAGATAAGTGCAGGAACACTGCCGCTTCGCCCGCACTTGATTGTGCTAGCCGCCCCGTACAGACGGTGGACGGTGCATGTTGCTTCCGTCCCGCCTTGGTTTTACTTGTTGTTTTTCCGTTCTCGTTGTGTTTTTCTTCGTTTGCTTACGTCGCCACTGCTGACCCTCAGACAGCAGACGTTACACTATCAAGTCGCCGGTCCAGCCACAGTGGTGTGTGTGCGTGTATGCGTGTGCGTGTATGCGTGTGCGTGGTTGGTGGGAACGTGTGTGTGTGTGTGTGTGTGTGTGTGTGTGTGTGTGTGTGTGTGTGTGTGTGTGTGTGTGTGTCATTGCATTGTTTGTTTGTTTTTCTTGCTATTTCAGTACATTTGACAGATTTTAGGGAACTTTTAGTAACCAACTGTTTATCTTTTCTTTTGTAGTCGCTGAGAGCTGCTGGTTGTGGCGGTGTCCCGGGTGGTGGGCCCCTTCGCGTGCTGTGACCCGGGATTGTGGTTGTTTTCTTCTTTTTTTTTGCACTTCACTTTCTTTGCAGGTGTGTCACGTGTGAGTGGGGTGTTCCTTGTTTTCTTTGGTTCCTCCCCCGTTTGGCCCCCTCATCGGTAAGCCTCAGTTTCTACACCAAGAATAAGGAGCTCAGTAGCTCCGTTTTAAGTGTTGGTCTGTTTGTTCCTTTTATTTTTAAATGTTGAATAAAAGTTGGTTTGATATTTTAAACATTCTGAACCACGTCTCCTACTCCTTCCTCGTAGAACCTACCTGTGTGCCTAATTATTACTTTTGTGTTTAGTAGAACTCCCTGGGTGAAATTCCCAGGGTGGCGTTGTCGGTTCCTTTTCATTTTGTTAAATTCCCAATATTAAATCTTGCTTTATCAGATAGCCATAACCACTCTCATCGCCACAGGATATTTGAGTCAACTGAGTCAAACTGTCGTGTCTACTTCCCAGTCTCAATAAACATGTTCACTACTGTGGCATATCGGACTTTCCCGCCGCGAGTCGCTCATCAACATACTGCTGTGAAAGAGGGGTGACGTCACAGAACGCGACGTGCATTTAGGTGCTGCTGCGTAAAACTAAAAGATATTCCTGGGCAAATATTCATTTGACAGACGTAAACGAAGTGAAATATGACTTCAATTTAAGTTTGTTTTAGTTTGTTTTTATAAACACACAAAAAAGTTTGAGTTAGTTATCGTTTTTGAAAAAAGTTCTTGACTTCTACTTTAGAGATATTTATGACGAGTTGTTGTATATAAACGGTGTGACTATGTGGTTCGGCAAGCGGTGGTGCTGTCTGTACATAGCTTAGCAAACGGCTAGCGCTAGCACCCCCTTTCAATGCCAGAGTTAAAAGATCCACACGGAGTGTTATGACCCACGGATGGGTCTAGGTGCCTCTATCTTTGTGTCTGTGTGTGTGTCTGGATGTCGGCTGCTGATTGGACGCGCCACGGCTGACAAGGAGGAGCAGTCGAGCCAGCCTGAAGGTCATCCCTCCTCCGCTCCCAACTCTGCAGTTAGTCACTTCTGAAATGGTGTTAGAGCACGCAGCCATAGGTAGTGATGGCCGATCGAGGCTTTGTTGAAGCTTCGACACTTGTTTCAAAAAATGGTTCATTACTCGAGGCTTCAATGACACAGTGCTCGAGGAGGTCATCTAGTGCTCAATAAAATGAAGTGCAATGGAAACGTGTTCATTGTTTGGGATTTGATTCGCCATGCATTTTTGTTGGACAACACTACATGCTTGTATGGTTCAATGCTGATACAATAAAATAAAAATGAAAAATAAAGACAATGTCTCTTTTTTGGCACGACTGATTGTAGTAGACTATAGCTCTTATACTGAGCCTGACAGTTTGTGCAATGAATTATATTATATCCTAAAACAAGACTAAATAGCCCATAGTTTAAAGATATGTTCAATAGTAAGTGTTCAGTGGGTCAGATGTCAAATGTGATCTATTTAAAATGTAGAATAGATGAGCTAAATAACACATATATAATACACATTGATGGGAATTGAACCGTCGCCTCAGTCTTGCAAGTCCAAAATTGTCATAATGTACCACAAACCCAAATCACACTCCCTTTTTTTCATCTAAGCTGTTTGAGTAGCGTTAGCACACTGTGATTCCTCATCAACTACAGGCCTACACTTCAAATAAT
This sequence comes from Nelusetta ayraudi, assembly GCF_046127955.1. Taxonomy (NCBI): domain Eukaryota; kingdom Metazoa; phylum Chordata; class Actinopteri; order Tetraodontiformes; family Monacanthidae; genus Nelusetta; species Nelusetta ayraudi. The sequence goes on from NW_027466094.1 coordinate 775,103, forward strand.
TATGAGAAAAATCCAACGTAAAGAGAGCACTTCCATTAGGAAATAGTCAACATGAAATTTCGTCTTCTACTGACACCTGCTGGTCAAATTGAATAGTTGCAAATATTGTGAAGAAGTTGTCATCTAATTCTAATCCTAAACAATATGGCCATTCCAAGTCAAGTATTAAGACAATTAATCAGGTTTGTACTGCTTGATTGAACACATTCATCCCGTTCCAGTGCACTAAAACCCACTTCCCTTCAGGACCGTGTCAGCGAAGCCAAAACTTCCTTGATTGACGCTGTTTCCCAGCATGCAATGCAAGCTAGCGATTCACAATACTATTCCATCACAAACATGGATGTAAAAAAGAAAAAGGGGAAAAGGGGAAAATGAAACTTCAGGAACAGCAACCATTGCAATACAAGCAGAAGTGGGCCGAAGTTTTATATTATGTATACCATAATACAGCCTTCTGGTGGACAAGCTATACTATTTAAGCCGTGTCTTCCTATGGCACTTCCGTGGGTGGAAGCACATGGTAGAGGTCACGTGCTGGTTATGCGTCACCCCTCGGGGCCCTTGCAGGGGATCTGCAGGGCATGTGATTCATGTGAGTATATGGAAAATATGGGTCAATGTAGTCAGTCGTAACATATATAGATATAGATATATATATAGTCAGCTGCTTTCAGTTGACATATTAAATCTATTGTGATATGGAACGATAGTTCATAATGTACGTGTTACTTGCTTTGCAGATAAGGTGTACCCTATTTCTTGTGCTCCTGGTTATTTTAAAAGGCAGACAAGAACGTTGTTTGCTGTTGGAGGGCTACAACAACACTTCGATGCTACGCTTTGTGCCGTCGCTACGGACCCCAAACTCTCGTTCTTGTTGGATTCGGGTTCGGAGCAGACTGGTGGGAGAGTTTGTGTACAGGTTTTGCAAAGGAACGGTGTCTTCAGTTTCTACACACGCTCATTAAAGTGCCGACCGTGGAGGAAGCTGGTGCCGCTGCACGCCGTTTCCAGCAGAATAACAGCGAAATTACCAAAATAAAAACAAATCAGGAAAAGATGTCTTTGCTGTGCTTTTATTTACAAAGTTAAAATTCTTCTAACTTACAAAAAATGTGAACGAAAAGGTAGAAATATAAATACGAAGGAATACGTATTTGTTCAGGGGTGCGCAAAGCCGGAGCCCTGCATTTGCTGCGCTACCCTTTTTAAAAAGGTCTCCGTTGCGCGTTATTTTAATATGTCCATCTCTTTTAGAAGAGAAAGCATCGCCCCGGTCTCATCCTCTCTCCAAATGTCAACATTCTTATTCGCGTTTGCCAGGTTGTTTCGCGCCGTCTGTTTTGTTAGAGGTCGTAGTTGTGCGGTCATGAGTCGCGAGAGCGAGGCGTGGCGCATGCGCACTCGCATTGTCCAGTTAATAGTCCGATTAAGGCGTATACATGGCCGTGAAATTTGAATTCCAATCGCATTATCTGGGTGTCTCAATCGGAGTTCTCCGATTCTAATCGGAGTTCTCAAACTCCAATCATAATTGGAGTAAGGTGTTTACACGCACGTGAGTTCTCCGATCATAATCGGACTAAGGCAATAATTCGATTTTCTCTAGTGCCATGTAAAGGCACTGAATGTAGTGGTTCAGACCAGACGCGAACAGGCGCGCGGCTCGTGCCATTCATTTCAATGGAAGCGGAGCGCCGACGAATTTCGCGAGCGAGGCTCCAACTGGTTCACACCAGACGCGAACAGCTCCGCGACGGTCGACAAGCGCTTCTGCTCAGCTGCAGTCTTTTTTTCACTCCCACTTGAGCTTCTTTTTTTTTTCTTTAAAAAAAATTAGATAAAAAAATCATTTTCATCATCGCCCCCCCTCGCCCCGTAGCCAGCCTGCTCCGTAGCTTACTTTTTTGTGTGTGTGTGTGTGTGTGTGTGTGTGTGTGTGTGTGTGTGTGTAAATAAATAGAAACACGCACTCAGGTGTCCATCTCAAGACAAGACCTCTTTCATAATGATCATTGACCGGCATCTCTAGGATCAAACAGACGTATTTTGATCAAGTCTTCCTCTCTGTGTGTGTTATATTTGTACTGACAAATATAACATACAAATATGATATATGATCGAATTTATCATTCGGTTTTTATTTTTGAAATTAGTTTATTTTGAAAATTCACCGGATTTTCTCGTTTTTATTGAGCGACTTCCTGTACTATTGACGAGGATCGCTCGCAGCTCGCGCACGAAATAGAGCAGACGCCGAAACAACAAATGCATGCCGCGAGCCGCGCAACCACCACATTGATTAACGTGGGCGCCGAATGGAAGCGCTCGGCGGCGCTTCGCGGCGCTTTGTGGCGCTTCCGCGTCCAGTGTGAACCGGGCGTTACGTCGCTCGGAAAAATGTGTCGCCTGAGCCTCCGCCCCCTCCGTGCCCATTGGCGGAGGGAGGGCTCATTGAAAAAAAAAAAAAAAATCGGTGTTCCTTCGGCGCGCCTGGGAAACTCTGAAATTATGAATAACTTAAGCTCGTTTTTGTCCCATTTGCCTGCATCAGCCCGTCATGATATTGTTAAATTAATTGAGAGCCACCCACTATTGTTTTCTGACCACCCCCGCTGTAGAATAGCATAGAAGTAGAGGGACATGCCACAACTAAGCAGCACGCACACAGAGTCATTATTGGGAAGTTAAGAAAGAAGCTTTGGCTCTCCTTCTGACAGTGCTCATCTTGATGTTAATTTGGGATCAGGTTTTTACAGACTATAATGCCCTCGTAGATGCGGTGGTCTCTGCCCCTGCAAGACTTCAATCTCCAGATTTGCCACAGGAAGGGGGGTTGATAATGTGTTGGCAGATGCATTACGATGTGGACTAGCTGCGGAATTCTTATTTTGGGGGAAGTGAGCTGTTTTTCTTGTTTAGTTTTGTTTGTCGGTATGTTAATAGGGTTTAGTTCTTAAGAGAGGGGGTGTTATGACCCACAGGTGGGTCTTGGTGCCTCTATGTTTTTTTTGTGTGTGTGTGTGTGTGTGTGTGTGTGTGTGTGTGTGTGTGTGTGTGTGTGAGAGAGAGAGAGAGAGAGAGTGGATGACGCCTTGCAGGTGCGGTCCTGGATGTCGGCTGCTGATTGGACGCGCCACAGCTGAGAAGGAGGAGCAGTCGAGCCAGCATCGCCCCGGTCTCATCCTCTCTCCAAATGTCAACATTCTTATTCGCGTTTGCCAGGTTGTTTCGCGCCGTCTGTTTTGTTAGACGTCGTAGTTGTGCGGTCATGAGTCGCGAGAGCGAGGCGTGGCGCATGCGCACTCGCATTGTCCAGTTAATAGTCCGATTAAGGCGTATACATGGCCGTGAAATTTGAATTCCAATCGCATTATCTGGGTGTCTCAGTCGGGGTTCTCCGATTCTAATCGGAGTTCTCAAACTCCAATCATAATTGGAGTAAGGTGTTTACACGCACGTGAGTTCTCCGATCATAATCGGACTAAGGCAATAATTCGATTTTCTCTAGTGCCATGTAAAGGCACTGAATGTAGTGGTTCAGACCAGACGCGAACAGGCGCGCGGCTCGTGCCATTCATTTCAATGGAAGCGGAAGCGCCACGAAGCGGAGCGCCGACGAATTTCGCGAGCGAGGCTCCAACTGGTTCATACCAGACGCGAACAGCTCTGCGACGGTCGACAAGCGCTTCTGCTCAGCTGCAGTCTTCTTTTCACTCCCACTTGAGCTTCTTTTTTTTTTCTTTAAAAAAAAATAAATAAAAAAAATAATTTTCATCATCGCCCCCACTCGGCCCGTAGCCAACCCGTAGCTTACTTTTGTGTGTGTGTGTGTGTGTGTAAATAAATAGAAACACGCACTCAGGTGTCCATCTCAAGACAAGACCTCTTTCATAATGATCATTGACCGGCATCTCTAGGATCAAACAGACGTATTTTGATCAAGTCTTCCTCTGTGTGTGTGTGTGTGTGTGTGTGTGTGTGTGTGTGTTTAATCTCTCTCGCACTCTGATACAATGTACTGACAAATCTAACATACAAATATGATATATGATCGAATTTGTCATTCGGTTTTTATTTTGAAATTAGTTTATTTTGAAAATTCACCGGATTTTCTCGTTTTTATTGAGCGACTTCCTGTACTGTAGACGAGGATCACTTGCGGCTCACGCACGAAATAGAGCAGACGCCGAAACAACAAATGCATGCCGCGAGCCGCGCGCCTGTTCGCGTCTACTGTGAACCACCACATTGATTAACGTGGGCGCCGAATGGAAGCGCTCGGCGGCGCTTCGCTTCCACGTCCAGTGAACTGACGTTAAATGCATGGCGCGATCCGCGAGGGGAGCCGCGCGCCTGTTCGCGTCTGGTGTGAACTACTAAATTGATTAACATGGGCGCCGAATGGAAGCGCTCGGCGCTTCGTGGTGCTTCCCCGTCCAGTGTGAACCGGGCGTTACATTGCTCGGAAAAATGTGTCGCCTGAGCCTCCGCCCCCTCCGTGCCCATTGGCGGAGGGAGGGCTCATTGAAATTTTTTTTTTTTTAAAAATCGGTGTTCCTTCGGCGCGCCTGGGAAACTCTGAAATTATGAATAATTTAAGCTGTTTTTGTTGTTGTTGTTGTTTTTGTCCCATTTGCCTGCATCAGCCCGTCATGATATTGTTAAATTAATTTAGAGCCACCCACTATTGTTTTCTGACCACCCCCGCCGTACGTCAGTTTTGCACCATGACATAAAGTAGAGGGACATGCCACAAGTAAGCAGCACGCACACAGAGTCAATATTGGGAAGTTCAGAAAGAAGCTTTCGCTCTCCTTTTGACAATGCCCATCTTGATGTTTGGGGTCAGGTTTTTACAGACCATAATGCCCTCGAAGATGTGGTGGTCTTTGCCCCTGCAAGCCTTCAATCTCCAGATTTGCCACAGGAAGGGGGGTTGATAATGTGTTGGCAAGTGCATTGTCACGTGTACATGTGGACTAGCTGTGGAATTCTTATTTCGGGGGAAGTGAGGTTTTTCTTGTTTAGTTTTATTTGTAGGTATGTTAATAGGGTTTAGTTCTTCAGGAAGGGGGTGTTATGATCCACAGGTGGGTCGAGGTGCCTCTATCTTTGTGTCTGTGTGTGTGTGTGTGTGAGAGATTGGATGTCGGCTGCTGATTGGACGCGCCACGGCTGAGAAGGAGGAGCAGTCGAGCCAGCCTGACGGTCATCCCTCCTCCGCTCCCAACTCTGCAGTTAGTCACTTCTGAAATGGTGTTAGAGCACGCAGCCGTAGGGGTGGGCTGCCATTTTCTTTGTCCCCTCTTTTCTCCTGTTTAATAAGTATGTAGGGAGGTTAGCCTTTCTGTATTTGGGTTCTCTTTCTTTCTTTAGTTAGTTCTTAAGGCGAGCTGCTTCGTTTTCGCCAAGGCCCTGTAGCATTCATGACTGACATTGAGGGAACGTTTCATCAAGTAAGAGTTTCCAACCAGGATGTAAACTTCTTACGCTTCCTCTGGTGGCCAGATGGGGACATTACAAAGGACCTACAAGAGCACAGGATGCTGGTCCACATCTTTGGGGCAGTGTCATCCCCAAGCTGTGCTTCATTCGACGACAATCAGCATGACTTCCTAGCCGAGGTTATAAACACTGTTGGTCAAAATTTCTACGTGGATGATTGTCTAAAGGCCGTCAGCACGGTGGAACAAGCAATACATCTGTACCAGCAGCTAACAGACCTGTGCGGTAGAGGTGGATTTAAGCTCAATAAGTGGGTGAGCAATCAACGCTCGGTGCTGGCCGCCATTCCTGAAGAGCAGAGAGCTAAAGAGGTAAAAACACTTAACCTTGACAGAGACCAGCTCCCTATGGAGAGGGCCCTTGGAGCTCAGTGGGATGTACAGCAAGATACATTCACATTCAGCATCAGAACCAAGCTGGGATGGGATGAGGAAATCCCTCAGGTCATGGTACATCCCATATATAGTTTTTCAAGCGCAAAGGAACTCATCGATAACAAATCTACAACCTTGTAAGGGCAAAACCTACTTGTTTTAATTCTGATTAATAAACTAAAGCTTATTCGATTATCATTATGTTGTTTTTTTAAAACGCTCATACAAAACAAAAAAAGTGGAGGGAGAGTAATCTGAATCGGGTTCTGGAGCATTGCTCCACCTCATCCACCGCACTCATAAGCGTCACATCCACTTGTAGTGCATCATTTCCGCCAACAAGCTTCTCCTGTTACGACTGCACACGTTGACCCATATTTTCTGTTCACTCGCTCATCCGTATCAGGATATGCCATGCAAGGGTAACCATTGGCTCTTGTCTTAGACCTTCCCCGAGGTGGTTGGTGGGGTGACCCACCCAGCACGTGACCTCTACGATTAGCTCCCACCCACGGAAGTGCCATAGGAAGACACGGATTAAATAGCTTGTCAACCAGAAGGCTGTATTATGGTGTACATAATATAAAACTTCGGCCCACTTCTGCTTGTATTGCAATGGTTGCTGTTCCTGAAGTTTCATTTTTCGTCCCTTTTTATTTTTTACATCCATGTTTGTGATGAAATAGTATTGTGAATCGCTAGCTCGCATTGCATGCTGGGAAACAGCGTCACTCAAGGAAGTTTTGGCTTCGCTGACACGGTCCTGAAGGGAAGTGGGTTTTAGTGCACTGGAACGGGATGAATGTGTTCAATCAAGCAGTACAAACCTGATTAATTGTCTTAATACTTGACTTGGAATGGCCATATTGTTTAGGATTAGAATTAGATGACAACTTCTTCACAATATTTGCAACTATTCAATTTGACCAGCAGGTGTCAGTAGAAGACGAAATTTCATGTTGACTATTTCCTAATGGAAGTGCTCTCTTTACGTTGGATTTTTCTCATAATTATTTGAAGTGTAGGCCTGTATCTGCACACAATTTGGAATTCGTCCCAGCGCCCTGAGCTGTAAATTTGGACGGTGTAAAATGAAAATGGCCATCTGCAGCAGAATGAAAGTGAGATTGCATTGTCCAGGTAGGAGGACAGCAGTCAGTCATGTTTCACCTCCAGTCAACACGCAGTGGTTCACATGAAGGTCCAAGAGGCCTACAGACCTACACTGAGTCTGGACGTGGCAGTACAGTTGGATCATTGTCTTTGTTGTGTTGTTTGGTCATTGTGATCCAATGTAATGTGAGAGAAGGACGAGTGCAGTTATATTGGAGTGAGTTTTTTAGAGTGTAATAGAAGTTATAATGCAGAGTCTGTTTTTATGAAATGTTCTATCACCTGGCATCCATCCATCCATCCATCCATCCATCCATCTTCTACTGCCGTATCCGGAGTCAGGTCTCGGGGGCAGCAGCCTCAGCAGAGAACCCCAGACTTCCCTGGACCCAGTCACCTC
>NW_027466094.1:787500-820000 GCF_046127955.1 Nelusetta ayraudi
CAACCTTCCTCTGATATTTTCATGCTTAGTTTTTTCTGCCATTTGGCTTTGATGTATCCTGCGTTTGTTGCTGTTCTGTTTCTGAAGGCCCTGATAGATTTTAGAAATGATTTTTCTCTTCATCTTTTTACAGGCTTCGATCAGAATATCTATCACTATATTGCCCTCTCCAGATGATGTTGGTTTGATTCTTTTATCATAGTAATCTCTTAATTGCATGTATCGAAAGAAATCTTTGTTTCCTCGTCCAAATTCCTTTTTCAACTCTCCAAAACTTTTTGAAACCCTTGTGAACGAGTGTGCATACTGCAGTTATACTCCTATCCCACCATCGTCTGTACTCAATGTCTGTGGTTCCTGGTTCAAATCTGGGATCAAGAGAAGGCCACATTAGTAGTTTCCCTCCATATGGTTTTTCTTTTACCATCTTACTCCAGATAGCCGGTGTGTGCTTAATAATTTCATTTTGGTTTTGTTGAGCTGATTTAGTTCTTATGTCTCCTACTAATGCCAGTGTGAGAGTCGTTTCTCTGCCGGCCTCTATCTATTTCCATCGTGCCTGATATTGAGGGCAGCATGTACACATGTAACTTGTTGCCTGTGTATTTACCATAGGTTTCTATTATCAACATCAAATGAGGTAATGTTCTGTCCGGGTCTTGGAGAACCAAAATAATATCATCAGCAAAAAGCCCTGTTAGATGTCCCTGCTCTCCTATATGTATTCCTTTTAGATTGTTACTTTGTCTGATCATTTGTGCCAGCAGCTCAATGAACATAGCAAACAATGTAGCGCTAAGGCAACATCCTTGACGAGTACCATTAATCTTTATCCTTGCCGTAGGTTCTTGGTAGAGACCTTGAATACACTGTATTAACTTTTCTTGGAACCCCAGTTTCCCAAGAACTTGATACAGAAATCTCCAATTCACACAGCCAAGGCTCACCAGTAACAGCTCGCAGGCCCTGCTTTTGGATCTGATCGATTATGTATAGGACCCGTCTAATGTCTTCTTGAGTCTGCCTACCTGTTAAAAAAGCTGACTGATTGGAAGTCCATCTCGTCCCCTTAAATTTCAAAGCGTAACGAACCTGTGTAGCCCGAGGAATTTTATTATAGTTTATTTCCTAGGGTGCAACTCCCCAGGTGGCGTTGTCAGGCAACCCCCCCTCCTCCCATTTTCCTTTATACCCACCATCAGAATTGTCTCCACCTCCGCCAGACCCTCCCCCTTGCCGTAGGTTCTTGGTAGAGACCTTGAATACACTGTATTAACTTTTCTTGGAACCCTAGTTTCCCAAGAACTTGATACAGAAATCTCCAATTCACACAGTCAAGGCTCACCAGTAACAACTTTTGGAGCTGATCTATTATGTATAGGACGGTCCTAGGGCTGGACGATATAGAAAAAAAGCATATCGATATAAAAAAAAGTCATATTGATCGATATCGATAATTATCAAAAAAATTTAAAACATATTTTAATTGCAGCGCTGGATGTTTTATACTATTACTTCATGACAGACTTTTAATAAAGAACACACGAGCACTGAATTCAAATTCAAACTTTTATTCAACCACCTTTTTTAAACACAACTGAATTGTTTGTTTGTTTTTATTATTATTATTATTATTATTATTATTATTATCATTATTATTATTATTATTATTATTATTATTTATTTATTTATTTATTTATTTATTTAAAAAAATAGGCTGAGATAGGGCTCGAACGTGCGACTCGACCAGAGGTCTGAAGTTGTGGCGGTTAACAGCTCGTTTTGCACTGATTCCCTGCACTCGTTGTACAGACGAGGAAGAGCTGTGTTTGAAAAATACTTGCAGTCTGGAACTTCATATCGCGGGTCAAGAGTGGCGAGAAGCTGTTTGAAGCCAAGCTTTTCAACGGTGGTTATTGGCAGCATATCCCTCGCTATGAAGCATGTTACTACATGGGTGATGTCCTTATGGCGCTTGGACGCTTTGTCGTATTTACTGCAAGAAGTCCAGTTTGGTCTGCTTTACTTGCTTGGTGCTGGCGCTGGCAGCGGATTCCTCCGACAACGTGGAGCCGCTGGGTCTGCGTTTGCGATTGGTTGGAGGAAGAAATGACCGTAATATTAAGCTACATGATTGGCTATGATGAAAAAGGAAGTGAAACTTTTTCTATCAAACTTTTTATCCACCCCTTTTTTTCCTATCGCAGCACACGTCTATCGATCGATATATATCGTTATGGAATTATCGTCCAGCCCTAGACGGTCCCGTCTAATGTTATCTTGAGTCTGCCTACCTGTTATAAAACCTGACTGATCCTCATCTATCAAGTCCGGCATAAAACTTTCAAGTCTTTTTGAGATGATTGAAGTAAAGATCTTCTAGTCAACATTTAAGATTGAAATGGGCCTATACGATTCACAAAGTTCCTTATTTTTCCCTTCTTTTGGAATAACTGGAATGACAGCCTCTTTCCATGAGGGAGGCCGTTTGCCCTCTGTCAGAGTCAGATTAAAATAATTTAGGAGTATCGGGGTTAATTCTTCTCCAAATGTTTTATACCACTCACTAGGAAACCCATCACTACCTGGCGCTTTGGTTGATTTTAAGCCTGCTAATGGCAGCATCTATTTCTTTTTTGGTTATACTGGAAATGAGTTTTCTATTTTGCTCATCTCCAATGGCTGGTAGGTCCAATGAGTCAAGGAATTCTTTCATCTCACAATCTTCTTTAGCCGTGAGTTGGGTATATAGATTCTCATAGTAATCTTTAAAAACCCTCTCTATTTCTTCAGGTTCAAGTAGTAGCTGTTTCGTTAATGGGTCTCTAATTTTACATATTGCATGAGAAGCTTGCTGGGCCTTTATTCCTCTTGCTTAATATTTGGTTGATTTACAGCCTGATTCATAGTGGGTCTGTTTAATGAATTTCAGCTTTTTCTCAACATCTAGCCTCAAGACATCGTCTATTTCCCTTCTGACACCGATTATTTGTTGTGACACTGTATCGTCCTTATTGCTTTTGTGTTGCTGTTCCAGAGTTGTTCATTGGTTTACCAGCTTCTTGTAACCTTCTTCTTTATGTGGCAGGTGGGTTTGCCCCCACCTTCGCGTCATCAATCACACCTGCGCCGGAGTGCAATCTTTGCGTCCCTCAGTGCGTTTACATGGTACTAGAGAAATTTGAATTATTGCCTTAGTCCGATTATGATCGGAGTTTGAGAACTCCGATTGGAATCGGAGAACTCCGATTGAGACACCCAGATAATGCGATTGGAATTCTAATTTCTCGGCCATGTATACGCCTTAGTCGGACGATTAACTGGACAACGCAAGTGCGCACGCGCCACCGCACAACTACGTCGTCTAACAAAACAGACGGCGTGAAACAACCAGCAAACGCGAATAAGAATGTTGACATTTGGAGAGAGGATGAGACCGGGGCGATGCTTTCTCTTCTAAAAGAGATGGACATATTAAAATTACACACAACAGAGACCTTTTTTAAAAGGGTAGCGCAGCAAATGCAGGGCTCCGGCTTTGCGCAGCCCTGAACAAATACGTATTTGTTCGTATTTATATTTCTACCTTTTCGTTCACATTTTTTGTAAGTTAGAAGAATTTCAACTTGTAAATAAAAGCACAGCAAAGACATGTTTTTCTGATTTGTTTTCATTTCGATAATTTCGCTGTTATTCTGCTGGAAACGGCACAAGCTTCCTCCACGGTCGGCTCTTTAATGAGCGTGTGTATAACTGAAGACACCGTTCCTTTGCAAAACCTGTATACAAACTCTCCCACCAGTCTGCGCAGAACCCGCATCCAACAAGAACGAGAGTTTGGGGTCCGTGGCGACGGCACAAAGCGTAGCATCGAAGACATTGTGTTGTTGTAGCCCTCCAACAGCAACACAACAACACAACGCGGACACTTTTCCTTTGATTTTGATTTATTTGGTTTAGACAATTCAGTTTGTCTGTTTCTTTTGTTAGCGTAACCACTTTCTTTGGTTGGTTTTCTTTTCTTTGTTTTGTTGTGAAATTTTGGTGAAACTTTGGGTTTTCTATTGAGTAGCGATTTTGTTATAGTTTGATTTCCTTTTTTAGTTCATTAATATCTTGTTCCCCAGTGATCGTTACCTTTTTGTTTTGGGTTTTGGTCCTGTGTGTGTGTGTGTGTGTGTGTGTGTGTGTGTGTGTGTGTGTGTGTGTGTGTGTGTGTGTGTGTGTGTGTGTGTGTGTGTGTGTGTGTGTGTGTGTGTGCGCGAAGAATAAATAAGGAGTTGGCATAGCGTGAATTTTGGCTTGTAGTGATTCCCTTAGCTTTGTTTATTCCCTTTTTTGAGTTTTCTTTGGTTTCTTTGGCCCTGTTCCCCTTATTTTCTTATGTTGAACAGTCTTTTTGGTATGGTTCTTATTTCTTTGACACTCAGGCAGCTAAACTTGGTCTATTTTAAATTGTTGTTAAATAAAGCTGTTTCATTGGAAGTCCGTCTCGTCCTCTTAAATTTCAAAGCGTAACGAACCTGTGTAGCCTGTGGAATTTTATTATAGTTTATTTCCTGGGGTGCAACTCCCCAGGTGGCGTTGTCAGGCAACCCCCCCACCACCACCACCACCCCAATTTTCCTTTATACCCACCATCAGAATTGTCTCCACCTCCACCAGACCCTCCCCCTCGCCACATCTAGTCTTTTTTTGATAGGCTGCCCTCGCTATTAACCTCCCTCTCATCACAGCTTTAATTGTGTCCCACAGTATGGTAGTGTCTACTGGACTATCTATGTTCTCCTCCATAGAGCATTTAATCTCTTTCTTAACCTCCTCCAGTGTTTTTGGATTATTTAGCATACCCACATTTAATCTCCAAAGTGTGTTTTTCTTCCTCTTATTTAGACAAATAATAAGGTAATTAATACTGTGTCAGTACAAGTCAGTCGTTCCTATTTTACATTCCTCTATTCTGTATCTGTCTGTAATGTTAATAAAAAAAATAGTCCTCTGTAACGGGTGGAGGTCCCTCCAAACATCAAACATCCCTAGTTCGGCTAGAGAGACGTTGACAAGTTTCGACAGGCGGGTCTGACTTCTGTTGCCATTAGTTGTGTCGAGTTTAGCTTTTAAATCATGTTGAAATCCCCTGCACATATTAGGATTCCTTCACTTTCCACAGCTATGATCTCAAACAGTGATTTCAAAAAGCACTTGTCCAACCCTGGACCAAAGTAACTGAGTTATCATCCAATTTCCCTTTGACTATTACATATCTCCCTTCTTTGTCATTTATTTTTTTAACAACTTCAAAACTGATAGAATTAGAGATTAATATTGTGACACCTCTCTTTGGGCCTTTCCTGAACAAGCTAAAAAAAACATTTCTATATCCAAATCTTTTCAGTGTGTCGTGCTCTTGTTGAGAGAGATGTGTTTCCTGTAGATCAGGCATGGCCAAACTACGGCGTGTCTCTGTCCGGCCCGCGTGAAGGCAGTCAAAAATCTAACCTAAGTTAGAAATGACACTTGAACCTGCAATGAGTATTTTAGTCGTTCTAAATGAGTCCAACGTTAGAAAAAAAGGAGTGACCCGGACTTCCCACAGTCTCTTTTCTATTAACATGGGAATTCAATTTTAATAATTTCTCAACTAAAAACACCGGTCATACTAGAACATCCCTACCAGCTTTCTTCCCTGTATTCTCTGAATTTAATCAAAGAATCTTTGAAACTCTTGTAGCTTTTCTCTGGCTCGTGTCGCTGCTGATGCGTAGCCCCTCCAGGATCCCTCCTTGCACTGCCACTCCGTCGTAGTGCGGGGCACCGAGTGCCGCAGGCCCCTCCGCACCCGTCGCCACCGCCGTCTTCTCCGCCAGGCCGCGTCTCGCCAATTCCTCCTTTACCTCCTCTGCGCTGTTGTAGGTTCGAGTTCCCGTATCCCAGTGGGTCCTCATCTTGGTGAATGGCGTCTGGAAGCGGATGCCCTTCTCCTTCAGGATTCTTTTTGCAGTGTTGTACTCCTTTCTCTTTTGGACCATCTCTGTCGTGTAATCGTGATGGAATGACGGTACTTTATTCCCCAGTTCTATTTTCTTTGTCCATAGCTCTCTCAGGACCCTCTCTTTGGTAGTAAATTCCAGAAAGTTAACAATGATGGGTCTCGGTTGGGCACCGTCCGCTGGCTTCTGTGCAAGTGAGCGGTGTGCTCTCTGAATTTGGAAATTAAAACCTGCTGGCAGGTGCAGTTTGCTTTTCAGCAGGTCTATAGTAGATACGTAGGTTGTTTCTCCTCGGCCTGGACTCCAGGTCAGTTAACTTGTCCTGAAGAGCTTTTTGTTCTCTCAGTGATATGACCAGAGCGTCATTAGCTTCCTGTGCCCAACGTTCTAGCTTTTCAATCCGCGACTCAGCCTCGTTGATCTTGCCGGTCTGGATCTCCTGTTCGGTGATGACTTTCGCAAGTTGTTGATTTATTTCGTGTTTGAAGTCGTCCAAGTCTTTTTCCACGTCGTTCCACAGTGTTTCTCCAAACGTGCGAAGGACTTCTTTTGATTCCGTTTTTAAATCCCGTATCTCCTTGCTAATAATTTTTATGTCCGAGCCCTTTTCCTCGTCGTTAGTCACGAGGAGTTCGTTTCGCCATCTCCCTCTGTTTCAGAGCAAGCTGGTAGTTCCGCCATATTGTCTGTTACCGTGTTTTTGTTTTGGTTGAATCGAGTTTTCCTTCCCATTCCAACGTTCCCCTGATCACTTTGTAGTTAATATGATATCTGACAATAGTTATTCAAGTTTTCGGGGAGTTTTTACCCTAGACGGTCGAGAGCCCTGGTGTCGCGCAGTCTACCGCTTTATGGCCAAACCAGAAGTCCCTTCCCTCTAGCCTTTTCAAGGGGGAGGTGGCTAGACTCGGCTCTTGTGGGACGAGAAGCAGAAGGCCTGTCCGATCGGGGGGGAAGATGAGATGACATTTTTGTGGGTCAACACAAACTCATCTGCGAGGACAGCAGCCTTGGACAATGACGACACTTTCTGTTCATTCAAGAACATTACCACCTTCTCTGGCAAAGAGTCTTTAAAATCTTCTAAAAGAACGAGCTCACGGAGTGACTCAAAGTCATTTTTGACATCATTAGCTGCACACCATTTATCAAAGAGGTTGCTTTTCTCCCATGCAAACTCGACAAAGCTTTGACCACTAGATTTTCTATGGTTCCTAAATTTTTGCCGGTAGGGCTCAGGAACAAGCTCATAAGCAGGAAAAATTGCTTCCTTTCCAACATCATATTGCAGGCTGTCTTCTAAGAAAAGAGCAGACACCAACTCCTGTGCTTTTCCCACCCGCTTGCATTGGAGAAGGACAGGCCACATGTCTCTTGGCCAGTTGAGTGGCGAAGCTATTCGCTCCAAGGCACTGAAGTATGAATCAACTTCTGCCTCACGAAATGCTGGCACCAGAAAAATGTTTTTACTGGGGCTGGGCAACGATTAAAAATTTTAATCGCAATTAATTGCATGATTTACCTGATCAATCACGATTAATCACGTCGTATACGCAAAAGCCAATAATGAATTTAAAAGAAGTCTTTCATACACTTTAATTGAAATGTTCTGCCATATAAACAAAAGCACCATAACATTTATCGTGCAAACACTTAACATCAGCACTTTACACAGAAACATTTTTAATGTAAATCTAAAGTTAAAAAAAATGCAAATACAAAATTAAAGCTTATTGCCAATGCCAGGGCATTACTGTTATCCTGTTCCTTA
This sequence comes from Nelusetta ayraudi, assembly GCF_046127955.1. Lineage (NCBI taxonomy): Eukaryota > Metazoa > Chordata > Actinopteri > Tetraodontiformes > Monacanthidae > Nelusetta > Nelusetta ayraudi. The sequence continues at coordinate 795,262 of NW_027466094.1, forward strand.
TGAAAAATAAGAACAATCTACCTACAAAATCCTGAGCCACAATAATAACGGGCAATTTCTGAGGTAACAGCAGAAACATTTTTCTTTTATCAGGGAGCAGCATAACCAGTCTGCGTTCCCTTGCAAATGTCCCAGTTAGAAAGGGTGAGGCACAAAAACGTTCACTTTTGGGTTTTTCTTCACAGGGGACTAGAATGTAAAGTCCACATTTATACTGGAGTTCCTTTGGAGAATCTCATTCAACTCAGTGCAGTTTGTCAGTTCCTGGAACTTGACGGCCAGTTATTTTAAATGTACTGCCATATGAATTAAAGTGCCATAACATTTACTGTGCAAACACACTATTAAGATCAGCATTTTTGAACAATTAGCAGCTAAGAAAAAAAAATAGTGTAAATTTAAACACAACTTAAACAATGTTATCAAAGCAATACAAAATTAAAGCTGTAAGCAGCGTTTGCGGGACTGAGCCCACCTGGCCACTGCCTGCCGTGACGTCCGCCACCTGGCCACGAGCCCCTGACACCCGCCAACGCTTCCCAACGCCTGGCGATTCCGCCCGAAACCCGCCGATGCCCCATTACTGACGCCGACGCCTGCTGATGACACATCAAGCACTGACTTGACATTACTGACTTGACATTTAGAAACATTTGATTTCTAAATGTGATTGATTACTGTATCATTTTGGAGATAATAAGCCTTAAAGTTGGCTTTTTGTTTTGTTTTGCGACAGCTCCAATATTCCATTTTTACTGTACAATAACATCAAATTGCTCCATAAGCTCTGTCAATGGTTGGTACAGTTGACCTCAGGACAACCTTGAATATATCTTCAATCATTATAAGGCATATTTAATGTACCATTTTGGAGATATTAAGCCTCAAAGTTGTTGTTTTCCTTTTTTTTTTTTTAGCTTTTCAAACAGGCAAAAAGGGCCCAGTACTCAATTTTTTACTGTACAGTAACATTGCTTTGCTCCATAATTTCTGTCAGTGGTTGGTACAGTTGACCTGAGGAATACCCTGACTATATCCTCAGTCATTATCAAGCATATGTACAGTATCATTTTGGAGATATTAAGCCTTAAAGTTGGCTTTTTTTTTTTTTTTGCGACAGCTCCAATATTCCATTTTTACTGTACAATAACATCAAATTGCTCCATAAGGTCTGGCCATGGTTGGTACAGTTGACCTCAGGACAACCTTGAATATATCTTCTCTTAATATTCATGAATATTCTCACTTAATGTACCAGCTCCTTCCTGTAGACATGATATGTACAGTTAGTTATTCTTTGTTTGACGCAAGTGTTATATTAAGTTCCTACTATCTGTACCGGTACTTCTTGTTAATTTGAAATAAACACTAACAGCATAATGTCAAAACAAAAACCGAACAAGTCAAACAGGAGCAGATCATAAAACAAGGAGGCTTTGTACTAAAATATGGATAAAATATAAACAGGGAGTTGTCTAATGTCGTCAAGGAAGCCAACATTACGTTACCTGATGATCAGCATGTTGACTCAGAAAATCCTCAGGCTCCTGCTGCGACATTTCATTTGGGGCGACGGCTGTGACTTCACTGCTGGTCCCGTGAGAAACTCAAATCGGTCCCTCACGTTTGTGTTGCGTGGCATGGGTTAGGACATTGAGAGGCATTATAGTGTGGTTGTGTGCACCAAATCGGACTCGGCTTCTTGCTCGATAGCCGTGCATAATTTATGCAAACGCAATGCTCTGTTTATGTGAACTCACGGAGTCCGACTCCGTGCACGTGCTCATCTCGACTCGATGGATTTATGAGCTTGATGACAAATGTCACAAGTGTGTATTTTGTATTGGATTGATGTACTGCAATTCTAGTCATATGAACAAGCAATTAGCATTCCTAGTTATATGTGGCATGACGAAATACTGTACTACCAAGTTTGTATTGCAGTATCTTCAGTTTATGGGGTAGAGGGTGCTCAAATTGGATTGATTGAAGATGTAGTTTAGGTACAATTTGCTTGTTTTTATCAAAATTTAAGTTGATTGCAGTTCAAGGTGGCACAATCCTATCAGATGTTGTCATTTTGTCACGAAGAACACTGGTATTTGATGATTATTACCATAAGTACCACCATGTTGCAGGCATTGTGGTTACAAGTTTCACTCCAATTTTGATTGTTGTCTGTATGACTAGCAATCCGTTGAGCTGTCTAGGGTTATCATTCAGATAAGGTGTCACAACTTTTAATTGCATGGGAACTTTGGGATCCATGGCAGATGGGCATTGTAAAAAAAAACGGACCTTGAGTCGGAAGGCTAGCTTGTCCTAATTGTGACCTTAAGATGATGATTTTTTTTCCCTGCCAGATTGAGGAGAAATTAAATGGACATCCAAACCGGATGTCCATTCATGTCCATTTAAGCAAGCATTTTTGCAGATTTTAACACTGACTTGCATTAATAGGCGATGAATGAGCTGTGGCGCATTCTGGATAAGGGCAACAGAAAATTCATTGATGAACTAAAAAATGAGATGAGAAGACTTCTGCACCAATGTGTAATTTTATGGTGTTTGGGAAAAAAAATCAAGTGATGATGCCACGCATAACGCTGGATGTAGTTCAGTCGAGTCATTTTGCTGTGTCTCTAATTGACTGTGTTGCTGTTTCCTTGGACATAGGATGGTTTATGTTGCGCTGAATGAATAGATGCAGAATGGTAATACTCTTCATGCTGAAAAAATAAGATTTTTTTTGTGATCAACACAAACCTAATAAGACTCATTTTTAGGAAGACTAACTTTGAACTCAAAGTTGATTTGTTCTATTCCAGTGGAATATTCCATCGCGCTGCTCAGGGCACTCCCCACACTCTTTCCTTCACCAAGTCCACCACCGAAGAAGCTGGGACATGCCAGTGAGGCACTGCTTCATGTCATTCAGGTGAAAGTTTGTTCGCATTTTCTCACATTCAACACTTCATAGTTCCATGCATGGATGTGGCGTTTCCTTCTTCTTTTTCTTTAGCCAACAGAAGATCCCATAATGTACTCGCAGAAGAGGTCTTTCCTGTGTTGCTGTTTGATGGGACCCGCTGTCTCATCTGTCTTGGAGCCACTCCCGCCACCACGCTTGCCAAGGAAGACTTGAGTGACCGTCTGCTTCATCTGATGGGTTACGACTATGCCCTGCACCTCACATATCCAAAAGTGTGTGGCAACCCTTCTCTCTGTCATTCAGACAGAAGTGCTACAGGACACTATCCATGAGTGAGACACCACAGCCTCATACAAAAAAGACCATGGCAGAATGGAAATTGGGGAGTATAGCTGTGTACTAGGCATAGGTAGCGATACACTCCCCTGGTAGTTGTAACTTGAGGGTGGGTGGGAGTCTGTTGGAACAAACATGTTATCATTGGTGATAGGAACACTATATGCTGTCCCCATACTGTTTTTTTTTTTTTTTTGTGTAACTGAGTGTCAGGGAATCTGAATCAATATTCAATAATGATGACGGTGAATATTGTAACAGTTGTTACTTGTGTTCTAGAAATGATTGCTTGAGGTTGTTTTAAGATGCAATGCCTTAGTGACGTTTTTATTACAAGGCAGTGAAGGCACTGTCAGCAATTTAAGTGAATAAATAGTTGTTGACAATATTAATTCTGTTTGCTTAATTATTTTTTTTGGGGGGGAGTGGGCGTAGGGGGGGTGGATGCTTTGTCTCATTTTGAGAAAAAAAAGCTAATATTGTGAACACTTAAATTAAGAAGAATTGCACTGTTAGTAGGTCTGGTTTTAAGATCTTTTCATTCAAATTAAGAAAGAAGCAAACGTGAAAAAAGAATTGAGAAGCTAGTATCAAGTTTATTTGACTTACAGTACAGAGTACAGTCCTTGGAATGAGTGCTTTACTGTTTATTTCAAGAGTTTTTCCATTCTTCAAATGCCTAGATATATTGTCTTATTTTAAGAAATCTTACCAAGTCTAAATATCTTACTGCATTGGCAGATAATTAGACTTGTTTCTAGCCTGTTCTTTCTCAATTTAAGTGTTTATTTCTTAGATATATTTTGCAGTGTGTGGACACCGAGGGGAGCTCTAGAATTGGCTCATTCAACCGACCAAGGATCCAATCAGCAGCGGCGTCACAGGCCCTCCTCCTTCTTTGTTCTCTCTCTCACTTTGACTTCGGCACTGGACAGCCAGGTTTGTGGAGGGAAGGTTGGAACAAGGTAAGGACGGGGTACCCCATACATTCATGTACGTAGAGTCACTAAGTCTTAAACTCACCAGGTTTGTATCGCTTATCGATAACCCTAATGCCATACAAGTCTATGAGGGTCAAAGGTCAACTTTGTCCTAGGGACATGGGGCCAATTTCAGGTTCATCAGGATCCTCCTGGACATACCCACACCAAATTTGGGGCTTCTAGCCCATGAGGAACCCCGAAACCCTCACTCTAATTCCAGCCTTATCGCTAACCCTAATGCCATACAAGTCTATGAGGGTCAAAAGTCAACTTTGTCCTAGAGACATGGGGCCACTTCCTTTTTCATCAGGAGCCCCCAAGAAGCGCACACGCCAAATTTGGGGCTTCTAGTTCTTGAGGAACCCCAAAACCCTCACTCTAATTCCAGCCTTATCGCTAAACCCTAATGCAGTGCCAGTCTATGAAGGTCAAAGCTCAACTTTGTCCGAGAGACATCAAGTGTTTTTTTCATGAATCATTCATCAATGTTAAGAGTTTGCTTAGTGGAGAATTCACAATAAAAATACATTGACACTGTCAAGATGGACTCAAGCACTATTATTGAACTATACTGTATTTTTAGAGTGATGTGAAGCTTTTGACAAGCGCTGCGCAAAGGAGGCCCATTTGTTTTTGTTTTTTTTCAGGGGGCCCAAAATTCCTGGCGGCGCCCCTGAGCGGGCATCTCCAGCACTAAGGCAGTGGAGCTGCCGGCCACGAGAGAAGAATTAACCAGTCCATTGAAACCATTTGTTTGGTCTAGTGAGTGGCAACAGTCCTTTGAGGATCTTAAGTGCCTTCTCAGCTGTAACCCTGTCGTGTCTGCTCCAAATTTTTCCTCATTGGCTAGAAGCCCCAAATCTAGCGTGGGCGCTTCTTGGGGGCTCCTGATGAAAAAGCAAGTGGCCCCATGTCTCTAGGACAAAGTTGAAAATTCACCCCATAGACTTGCATTGAATTACTGTTAACAATAAGGCTGAAACTAGGGTTAGGGTTAGGGTTAGCTGAAATTAGGGTTAGGGTTTCGGGGTTCCTCAAGGACTAGAAGCCCCAAATTTGGCGTGGGCGCTTCTTGGGGGCTCCTGATGAAAAAGCAAGTGGCCCCATGTCTCTAGGACAAAGTTGAAAATTCACCCCATAGACTTGCATTGAATTAGGGTTAACAATAAGGCTGAAACTAGGGTTAGGGTTAGGGTTAGGGTTAGCTGAAATTAGGGTTAGGGTTTCGGGGTTCCTCAAGTACTAGAAGCCCCAAATTTGGCGTGGGCGCTTCTTGGGGGCTCCTGATGAAAAAGCAAGTAGCCCCATATCTGTAGGACAAAGTTGAAATTTCACCCCATAGACTTGTATGGCATTAGGGTTAGGGTCCAAGAGTACACATACACATTTTCTTTTGCTTTATTGATTTAAGCTCATCGTCTCCAGCTGCAAAGGTACAGAAACCTTTCTGTAAACTTGTGTTATCATTGTCCTTCATTGAAAATGACACAATCTTTCATTTCATTGTTCAGATGCCGAACACCAAGGCATTCCGTCGCTCTCTGGCCATGAAACGACGCCTGGAGCAAAAACAGGATTGGACACCTTTTCCACCTCGGAAGGACTTTGAACGTCGTGAGTACTTCCACGTTCATGATTTCATGTTCTGCCTGTGTTGTTATGTTGTATTCCAAATAAATCTTACAAAAACATATTTAGATTTTTCTTTTTTGTCAATTTACACAGGGCGCGGTACTGGTCAGCGACCTGGGTGCGAAGATGGCCCGTTTTGCTCCTGACTGACAAAACAGTGTAAGTTCGTTCTTAAGGCCCAGCAACCAGACAAGACGGTATGGGTCGTGATTTTGTCAAGCCACGAGTTTCTTTATGTTTTTGTTCTGGTGGTGGGAGACTCACATCTCTGTCCACTTGTGGATGGTTTTGTGTTCTCTCCCCGGGCAACAACCTTGAACACGGGCTTGTAACAGACTCCGCCCAGGATTTTGCTGCGCTACTGGCAACTGTGTTGGACCGCTTGCCCAAGGTTTGTTTATCTGCTGTGACAAACAAATTTGAACACATGAATGTCATGGCCACTTTGTTTTATCAATATCAAGTAATTCCATGATCCATAGTTCAATAACAAGAATATTCATGATTTATTTTGCATTTTTATGTTTGTTTGGGTTTTTTTTTTATACAACTATTTTGTAGGTGTTTGTGCTTGACTTTCCACCTCGCCTGACTGTCAAGCCAGAACTACAAACAGCGCTACGTCAAGTATATCATCGTGTTGCTGCACGCATGGGTGTGTAAAATACATATTTTTGTTGTATTTTTTTCTCTTCAGTGACACTGTGCTAACAGATATTTCTTAGAATTGTGTGATTACATAATTGATTATGTGACACTTCTTCCAGGTTTAACATTTGTGTATATGGCCGATCACCTCCCCCTTCGTCAGCTGTACATGGTGGTGTTATGATGGTGTAAGTTTTGCCTTCTTCAGCCTTACTTGCTCTTCATTTGATATGACAAATATGTGTTAACATGTTGTTTTCTGTTTAGGTGCACCTCAGGACTGATTTTGGTGGAGCGTCTGCATGCTGCATGCTCCATCAGCTCGCACCCCCTTCACCTAGGCCAGGGGTGTTGTGCCACAACCAATCATCGCCCAGGGTGTCTCCCAGAGTGGTTGTGACAGGTCCTGTCTACATGCCAGTGTATGGACCTGTAATGGACTCTTGTTGGACAGGAGGTTGAGGTAACCTGTTCATCCCTCTTTTTTTTTTTCCCCCCAATCGTGTATTTGTCAAACTGTGCAACTTTTTATTTTAAAAATGAACACTTATCCTAAGTTGACTCTGATTTCCTCTCCTCTTTTTTATAGACAGTACCAACAGCTGTTGAGACTGCATTTCACACAGACATCCCGTCCAATCCCGTGTGGTTCAGTGAGGCTAAGGCTTAATCTCTCCTGTCCTGTTTGTGGGGGCGCTAATCCCGTAAGAGTCAAGTAGGCGTAAGCAGCGGCCGGTGAATAAGACGAGTTAACAACGGAAGAGCACATGCAAGAACGACGGAAAATACCAACAACGGAAAACAAATCAAAGACCCACCCGCAAGTTACCACTCTAAAGTGTGGACCCACTTTGGCTTTTACGAGACGGATGACGGGAGGAAACTTCATAAAGAATATGCAATCTGCAACAACTGTTTTGAGAAGGTAAAATACAATGGCAACACTACGAATCTGCAGAGCTGCCTCGTTCGCTATCACCCGTCCCGTTTTTCCCAGAATTGTTTTCTTTTTTCACCACCTGTCCCGGGAAAGATAAAATCTCTCCCGGGACACAATTTGTCCCGTTTTTTATGGAAAATGACAAAACCTCATTTAATTTCCGTCTGTGGTCTAGATAGGGCTGCCAACCCTCCCGTAAAATACGCAATTGTCCCATATTTGGCAACTAAAAAGCCTGTCCCGTAATGAACTGATGGGGGACGCACTTCACTTTGTCCCGTATATTTTGGGGACGCGTTTATTTATTTATTTATTTTGTCTGCATCATTTTTTTATTGATTTTCAGAATCGGGGCAGTGAAAGGATTTTTTTCCCTCTTTCATCTTCCCGTCGGTTTGTATATCCCAAGTCCCCAAGTTGAGATAAGACAAGTTGCTACTGACTTTACATTACCAGAAAGCACTGTCCTTGTTTACATGAAAGTTATTAATGTTCATGCACTTTAATATGTTTGCTTGTGCAGTGCACGTTTGTTTGTACATTATACAAAGTTTTGGAATAAATGCAAGATCACAGGCATTTTCCTTTTTATGGGTATTTTTTTCTTTTTCAGTCACATATCGTCTGCAAAATTTCGAAGATATCGAAGATATCGTGTGTCGTGATGTTGTCATTATCGTGGGCCAAATATCGTCACAGTATCGAATCGTGGGTTAGCCGTATCGCCCCACCCCTATTATCAACACAAGATCGCATATGTACAGTACATGTACAGTTTAATTAGTGTGTTACTTTGTTTATGAATTCATTTCTTTATGTTCTTCCAGATGTCCAGCCTGAGACGTCGATCAGCACGCGTTGCCTCAAAAACCAAAACACACAAACAAACACAGACATGTTGTTATTTGGGATATGTGTATTTCATTGTGTGCATCTTTGTGATAGGACAATAAATGCAGTTCTTTAAACGTTACTTTGTGTCCTTGTATTTGCAGGTGTGGGCAACACGTTCAACTGTCCACATGACTGAGTCTGCCTCCAGCAATGTCACAGCAGTGCAGCAGGTTTGTACTTATTCATTTCCACTTCATCACCTGTGTGTGTTTTCTAGGCTTTACACTGATCTTATCGGCTGTATCGGATCGGCCGATATTTGGCATTTTTTGAAACGTTCATGATCGGGCGTCATGTCATGAATCACCGATCCGATCAATGACGTCATGGTCGTGTTGAAACTTTTTTAATCTGTCTCATTTCCTCCAAAGTAGTTTCACAGCATCGACATGTTTATTTGTTTGTATCCGAGTGTTATGTAAATCTATAGATTTGGGTTTACATTGTTGTCAGTTCCTTTTGTCTGCTGTGTGTCCGTTTGGGCACTAGATGGCGCAGTCGATCCTAAGTTCCCTTTTTTTTGCTTGTTCCAGGTGCGGAAAGGTGATTGGCTGGTGCCAATATTTAAGGAGGAGGACTTCAACACCTCGGTCTCTTTGTCCTTCTCCCAGCTCCCAACCAGAGGCCATGTGCCGCAGCAGCAGCATTCTGTGTTCAGCCATCAATTCTGTTTTGTAATCTATTTCAGTTCCCTTTGTGTCCACGTAGCCCGTAGGGGAGGGAAGCCATTTGTGTTGTGACCCTTTTCTCCTGTGTTTTAGTGAAGGAGGTTAGTTTGACTGTCATTTATTTGATTGTTTTCTTCATAGGTAAGATCCATAAGAGAGCCATTTTGTTTGTTGTTTTGGCCATGCCCTCCCTGACGCCAGTGCAATGATGGTGACGTTTAATAAAAACCATCCTGTGGACGAAGCACCTTTGTCTAATTTGAGAGCTGGGAGAAGGGGGGGAGCCTTTATGTTGTGTCCTGGTTCCCCCTAGGCCGGGGCATAACACCGAGAGCTAATGGTTCATGATTCAAAAACCTTCATTTTCGTCTTCGTGCCTCTTCCTGTTTTGAGTACTGTCGCTATGTGACGGACAATAAAGTTTCTTTGAATCTGCAGTATATGCAACGCTACAGTACCTCGCGGGGGAACTTTGGCAAAAAGTTTCAACACCACAAATTTAATCAGGCACTTAGAAAAGATACACACGGAGGAGCATGTCGAGTTCAAGAAACACGCGGAGAAAGAAAAAGAAAAGCAAACTCTGAAATGGATGCTAAAGCAACAACTTTAGACGGTGCTCGTGAGAAGGCAAGGGGTGTACAGAAACAAGTATTTATTGCCCCTAACGTGATCGGATTGGTGATCGGTGATCGGTTTATTTAAACTCACTGATCGGTGATCGGCACAAAAATCGTGATCGTGTAAAGCCTCGTGTTCTGTGTTCACAAGAAAAACGCATATAACAAAAAGTGGTGCGCAAAAGCAGGGTAGTGACAGAATTAATGCGCATTATTGATATCTGTCGCGTGTGTACCTGCACATGCATGCTTATTAACACACGGGTACTGTGGAATATATTTTTTACTCACTTAAAGTGGGAACTGCATTGCACTCAGTGTTGAGCTGCTCCCCCTGGTGTTAAACTGAAGAAGTGCAATACACTCAGGCAAAAGTTGAAGTGCGGCCCATATTCTATTCTATTTATAACATTTGTTGCGGGCCAATTAAAAATGGACTGCGGGCCGCAGTTGGCCCGTGGGCCATAGTTTGGACACCCCTGCTCTAAAGCATCGTATTAAGGTGACAGTGTCATTGTATGGGCATTGCGTATGACAATGTCCATTGTTTGTATTATTAATTTACTGCACTACTGTGCTAAGGTGGTAGGCCAAGTGCTAAATCTGGCCTCCAACATGCTTTTTACTCTTTCACAGATGACATACTCATCATTTCGGTTCTGAACAGTCATGAACATGAATCACAAAACGTATTTTGTTTTTTGTTTTTGTTTTTTCATGTATCACTTTAACAGAGACAACACCATCTGTAATTACTATGTTTGGTTGCATTTCCCTGGCAGGCAAAGATAGATGGAAGAGCCATCTCTCTGGGTGGAAAATGTGACTGGCTTGTCTGTGGATGGTGGAGGCTCGCTGGGCTCATCAATCCGTCCATCCATTCACCTTGTTCGTCTCATCCTGACTGCAGCACGCCACTGTGGAGGCTTGACATAACACACATTAGATTAATAACAGAAAAGCAAAATGTGATTTATGGTGTATTATTTAGTGTGCTTCAGTTGTAATTCTCATAATAATGACTGTTTTGCTGGCTTCACACAATATATATAATTGGCCTGTCTTAGTTAAAAGCCCACTCACCACGACAAGGTGCAGGCCAAGAGTGGGAACACAAACACAGACCAGAAACGAACAGGACAAATCCAGACAAGACTACAAAAAACACAAACACAAATATCAATCACTTTGACCACTATCTTTTTTCACAAGAACTTTTATTTCTTTACAAATTGAACCTTAGATTGTGTCACAACAAACTAAATAAACCCTTGAAACAGCCAACAAAACATGAAACAACACTTCATCAATATTAATTATAATATTATAATATATATATATGAGTATCCTCATAAATGATTTCAAGATAACTTTGAACCCTTTCTCACAAAAACATTTTTACGTCTGCCGTAACGATTTTCAGGGTTTTTTTCATGTGAATATTTTAACATTGAACATGTTAACTGAACAATCAATGTAAAATCCCTTCATTGACGAAATGAAAATGTAAATAACGTGTGTGTGTGTGTGTGTGTGTGTGTGTGTGTCTGTGTGTGTGTGTGTGTGTGTGTGTGTGTGTGTGTGTGTGTGTGTGTGTGTGTGTGTGTGTGTGTGTGTGTGTGTGCGTGCGCGTGTGTGTAAATGCCTTTGTAAATATTTGTAATATTTTTTTTTTTTAACTTCCAGGTCAGAACTTGTTTTCCATAATACAAGCGAACGTTTGGTTGTTGTTTTTTTTTTTAACAATAAGACAAAGCCAGGTGCAAGGAATGGACCCATGTAAAGGTTGTTTTACACAACAGAATGCGACTAACTATTGACTACTAGTACTACTAATAAGACTACTAATAGTACATGAGTACTACTATTCTATCAATACACACAACACACTGTATGGTTTACACTACTGATGGTAAACGTGGACCAGCTTGGTGAATTTATTTCGAACATAATCTTTCTTTCAAGATTCTGTCTCTCTCTTCGCCAAATGGTGCATCCTAATTGTACAATGAATGCTGGGTGCCATTTTTACCAAGGTGTGCACGTGGTTGTCATCCACCGTGGTTTCAAACACGTGGTTGTGCAGCCCTGGGAAAAGATTTTTGCCAGCACTGTAGCTTAGGACTTCCTTTGTGATAGCTGTTGCGAAGCCATGACCCTTGGGAATCCTGCCTGGGGATGTTTTCAAAAGTCTTGTGTACAAATAGTCCTGTACAGACAGCAATTATTCCTGCTGATGGCTTCTGCAAACCTCCCTTGTTTTTCAAGAGAAGGAAGGGACGGACTGTGGAATCAGATGTTAGTGCGTCATGGCAAGGAATGCAGTTATGTCTAACTTTATTTTTTTTCACTACAAAGCCAGAAATGTAAGTGATAACAGCCTCTTTGTACTCAGACACTATTTCTACATTTGGGCAGATGGGATAATCATGCTCAGTCTCGGGTTGATCAACAGGTTTCAGGTCAAATCTACGGCCTGTGCTTACAGAGGCAGGTGTTGCTTCCAAAATGGTGGTGCCATCTCCAATAATGCAATTGCCTGTTGCAGTGCTGACCTGATGCTTCACCAGCAGACGCTTGTAAGCAGCTTTAAACTGTGTGGCTGTGGGATTGTTGTTAAAGTCACCACGTGCTCTGACAGAGGAGAAGAAAAGCTCTAGATGATCTGACTAAGCTTGTACGTCAACAGATAGCGGCATGGGACACCAGACCTTTCCACCAGCTCTTGGAAAATGATCAGCACACTTCTGAAACTGGCAATAAAGCCTATGATGCAGGTCTTGCGCTTTCCAGAATGCAAAGGTGTTCCGTTGTCATCTTTGAGATCCAGAAGAAGACTTTCAGCTTTAAGCAGGATTTTTTTTCTGCACGCTCCTTGTTTGATGTTCTCATTGGTGCTTCGTCTCCTTTACCCAGAAGGTTCCTGCTGTTGAGTGCATCAAAAGCCGCATCAATGGCTCTCAAGAGATTGACCGTCTCCTCACATCCTTTAAACTGTGGCTGTTTGTTGCGGTACTCCAGAGCATCAACCACACTGCTGCTGAAAACTTGACTTGCAGGTTTTACTTTCATTTTCTGCCTTTTCCACCGTTTGTGTGCCATCTTTAACTTGTTTCCTAATCTCAGTCCTTCCAACTCTTGAAGTTTGTTAAGCTCCACTATATATTTCCACTTGACTTTACCTGTTGTTGTTTGTAGTGAAGTTGCTTCAGCAAGAGTGTTCCTAAGCAGCTTCATCATGGGGCACACATCTAAAACTACATGGACCACTTGTGAGGTATCAGCAGGATTAGTAAATGAGGGCCTCATTGAATTTACATTTAAATCTGCTCCAAGAGTATGGGCTGAAATATGTGCCACCAGAAACTGAATTTGAATCATTTATATTTGAATTTGAATAGCTAAATGCGAATAATTGAATTAATATTTTGAATTTGAATCACATCATTTCAAATTGTATTTTTAAATTTGAATCATTGCATTGAAAAACTGTATTTGAATAGTAAAATTTGAAATTGAAATTCAATTAAAAAAAAATGATTGTCACTGAAAATCCAACTGTCTAGACATTGACACTGACTTGGACCACAAGGAGAAATCGTTAATAATCGTTAATAGTAGTGAGTTGAACCGGAACACCGGTCCATCAACGTAAGTGTACAAAAGTAAGTGCTGATTGGCCGAAGAGGAGTCCTGTGTATCTGAGCTTGATTGCTCTTCCCCTTCATCCTCCAAGCACCCGGATGTCTGTCACAGTAAATTGAAACTGAATTTTGAGATCTGAACTTGAATTGTGAGAACTGAATATGAAGAAGTCTAGACAGTTGGATTTTCAGTGACAATCAATTTTTTTTTATTGAATTTCAATTTATCTTTTTATATTCAAATACAGTTTTTCAATGCAATGATTCAAATTTAACAATACAATTTCAAATGATGTGATTCAAATTCAAAATTTTAATTCAATTATTCGCATTTAGCCATTCAAATTCAAATATCAATGATTCAAATTCAGTTTCTGGTGGCACATATTTCAGCCCATACATGCGCCCTCAACATGGCAAAATGGCAAGATGGGCCATCACATGTCAAACACACTGTGCGAACTCCAGGATTTTTAAGTCTTTGAAGGCATCGCTGATTATGTTTACATGCTCTCCCACTGTCAGTGCATCAATAAAGAAATAGGCAAGAGGGAATTTCCAGAAACTAAAAATGGTTGGGACAGCTGTTGAAGTTAGGCACTTTTTCTCACCTGGGAGAGGCTCCAGCAGACCCCCGTGACCCTGAATAGGAATAAGCGGGTATAGAAGATGAATGAATGAATGAATGAATGAATAAAAATGGTTGGGACAGCTGTTGAAGTTAGGCACTTTCTCTCACCACGCAAAATGAAAGATTTCTCCTCAAAGTGAAGAGCACACAGCCTGGAGTTGTCATTGGGTGTCCAGTTTTTTCTTCTCACATTTTCCACCCATTTGTGCAACCTTTTTCTGTCCCCAAAAGGAAAGCTGTAAAAAGCAAAACATTCCAAAAACAAATGTACAATATTTTTTTGTGTAATTTAACATATTTAACTCATTTAAGCTTGAACACAATGCAGTCAGTTGTGCAGAAAGTTTAGTGCTAGCTAAAATACATCAGCAATCCATTACCTAGAATTGGTTTTCCTTAAACTGATGTACAGGATTACTAATCTGACTTTGATGGGCAAATTTGACAACAGAATATGATTATGAAGCACTAAAACACAGGACCACAAAACAATTAAAGGCATGATGAAATAATGATATGCTTTGTTAAATGAAATAAAATGGCATTTTCAACTGCCCGGACCTGGGACCTTTCTGTGTGGAGTTTGCATGTTCTCCCTGTGTCTGCGTGGGTTCTCTCCGGGTTCTCCGGCTTCCTCCCACACTCCAAAAACATGCACGTGAGGTCAATTGAACGTTCTAAATTGTCCGTAGGTGTGCATGTGAGTGTGAATGGTTGTTTGTCTCTCTGTGGCCCTGCGATGAACTGGCGACTTGTCCAGGGTGTCACCCTGCCTTCGCCCTAAGACAGCTGGGATAGGCTCCAGCAGACCCCCGTGACCCTGAATAGGAATAAGCGGGTATAGAAGATGAATGAATGAAATCTTTATTGAATGAATGACACATTTTATTTCACTCGTTTATGTAATTATTATTTTTTGCTCCATAGCTTTCATGATTCAGCATTACATGTTAAGCGTGATGAGTTGCATGAAAAGAGAGAGCACTCGCTGATAAATTAACATGGTGTGCTGTTTAATTCCATGAGGACGACAAAATATTTGCAGATTTGTGTTAGCTACACACACACGGACGTACGTACGTAAAAACGTCAGCGGCATAAAAGTGCCTGACAGTCATTTCATTAATCATTCTTACCGAAATAACGTGGGTCCTTTGCACCCTTTGCCTGTTGATCGGGTGACACAGTTAATTGCAGCACAGGTCGGCATTTTCTCGAACACTGTAGTGAAGCCAAAAGTTGACCGGTCGACAGGTGCAAGAGAAAGGGAGGACCTTTCAAGATCGTTCAGTTTTTATTTTTTAGTTCTGATGAAATAAATAGACCAATCATTTCATTACTTTGTCTGCTTTCCAAAGAGGTTATTGATTAAAAAATATGTGTGGCAGTGCTGTTATGGTCCATAGAGAGTTGCTTCAAAGAATTATTATTTATTATTCAGTTCATTGCTCACTTGTTTAATACACAGATAATAGTATATTATTATAATAATACTATTTTATTATTATTATTATTATTATTATTATTATTATTATTATCAATAATAATAATAATAATAATAATAATAATAATAATAATAATAATAAAATAAAAAGGGTGATTATTATTATTATTTTTATTATTATCATTATTATTATTATTATTAATAATAATAATAATAATAATAATAATAATAATAATAATAATAAATCATTATTATTTATAAAATTTCGAAACAACAATCGTCAGTTGTTCCGTATAAAATACATTCATTTCCACGTTGAATTTTGTACGGTTCGTGAGCGCGCACGTCTGTCAGTGACGGTCTCCACACTGACACAACTGAGCATGCTCTATTATCCCATCAATGCGGAAGTCAAAAACATTTTGGGAGCCATGCGCTCCCGGAAGTTAACGGTTTAAAACGGTTTAAAACCGTTAACTTCCGGTTTTAAAATTAAGTATCTCTCTCTCTCTCTCTCTCTGAATTTTTTTTTGTTTTGTTTCAATTTTTACTGTTCAATAACATCAAATTGATCCATAGGTTCTGACAATGATTTGTACAGTTGACCTGAGGAACACCATGACTACATCCTCAGTTATTTTCAAAGATTTTTACTGTAGCATTTTGGAGATATTAAGCCTCAAAGTTGTTGTTTTTTAGCTTTTCAAACAGGCAAAAACGACCTTGTATCCCATTTTTACTGTATAATAAAATACAATTGCTCCATAAGTTCTGACAATGGTTGGTACAGTTGACGGGTGGTGGTATCCCTCTTTTTTTGGTTTTAGTTTGCTGTGTCGTCGCCACCCAATTTTGACTGCCCACTGGGATGTGCACGTGTGATTGGGGTGACTCCCTTGGGCTTCCGTCCCCATCCAACCTGCTCCGCTATATCTAGGTGGCCTCAGCTCTGAACACCATCATCACATCCCGTGAGTCGTCTTGTTTCTGTTAAATGTTGAATAAAAGTTGGTTTGATATTTTAAACATTCTGAACCACGTCTCCTACTCCTTCCTCGTAGAACTTACCTGTGTGCCTAATTATTACTTTTGTGTTTAGTAGAACTCCCTGGGTGAAATTCCCAGAGTGGCGTTGTCGGTTCCTTTTCATTTTGTTAAATTCCCAATATTAAATCTTGCTTTATCAGATAGCCATAACCACTCTCATCGCCACAGGATATTTGAGTCAACTGAGTCAAACTGTCGTGTCTACTTCCCAGTCTCAATAAACATGTTCACCACTGCTGCTTCTTAAATGGAGGTTTGTCGGGGGTTTTCCCTTTTTAGAAGCAAGCCACATATTTTGTGTCTTTCCACCACAAGACATTGGCTTTTGTCACTCTCTTCGTCGTATTGGGAAAAAGTGGCATATCGGACTTTCCCGCCGCGAGTCGCGCGTCAACATACTGCTGTGAAAGAGGGGTGACGTCACAGAACGCGACGTGCATTTAGGTGCTGCTGCGTAAAACTAAAAGATTTTCCTGGGCAAATATTCATTTGACAGACGTAAACAAAGTGAAATATGACTTCAATTTAAGTTTGTTTTAGTTTGTTTTTATAAACACACAAAAAAGTTTGAGTTAGTTATCGTTTTTGAAAAAAGTTCTTGACTTCTACTTTAGAGATATTGATGACGAGTTGTTGTATATAAACAGTGTGACTATGTGGTTCGGCAAGCGGTGGTGCTGTCTGTACATAGCTTAGCAAACGGCTAGCGCTAGCACCCTTTCAATGCCAGAGTGAAAAGATCCACACGGAGTGTTATGACCCACGGGTGGGTCTAGGTGCCTCTATCTTTGTGTCTGTGTGTGTGTGTGTGTGTGTGTGTCTGACAGTGGATGACGCCTTGCAGGTGCGGTCCTGGATGTCGGCTGCTGATTGGACGCGCCACGGCTGAGAAGGAGGAGCAGTCGAGCCAGCCTGACGGTCATCCCTCCTCCGCTCCCAACTCTGCAGTTAGTCACTTCTGAAATGGTGTTAGAGCACGCAGCCGTAGGTAGTGATGGCCGATCGAGGCTTTGTTGAAGCTTCGACACTTGTTTCAAAAAATGGTTCATTACTCGAGGCTTCAATGACACAGTGCTCGAGGAGGTCATCTAGTGCTCAATAAAATGAAGGGCAATGGAAACGTGTTCATTGTTTCATAGGTTGTTTGGGATTTGATTCGCCATGCATTCTTGTTGGACAACACTACATGCTTGTATGGTTCAATGCTGACACAATAAAATAAAAATGAAAAATAAAGACAATGTCTCTTTTTTGGCACGACTGATTGTAGTAGACTATAGCTCTATACTTAGCCTGACAGTTTGTGCAATGAATTATATTATATCCTAAAACAAGACTAAATAGCCCATAGTTTAAAAATATGTTCAATAGTAAGTGTTCAGTGGGTCAGATGTCAAATGTGATCTATTTAAAATGTAGAATAGATGAGCTAAATAACACATATATAATACACATTGATGGGAATTGAACCGTCGCCTCAGTCTTGCAAGTCCAAGTTTGTCATAATGTACCACAAACCCAAATCACACTCCCTTTTTTCATGTAAGCTGTTTGAGTAGCGTTAGCACACCGTGATTCCTCATCAACTACAGGCCTACACTTCAAATAATTATGAGAAAAATCCAACGTAAAGAGAGCACTTCCATTAGGAAATAGTCAACATGAAATTTCGTCCTCTACTGACACCTGCTGGTCAAATTGAATAGTTGCAAATATTGTGAAGAAGTTGTCATCTAATTCTAATCCTAAACAATATGGCCATTCCAAGTCAAGTATTAAGACAATTAATCAGGTTTGTACTGCTTGATTGAACACATTCATCCCGTTCCAGTGCACTAAAACCCACTTCCCTTCAGGACCGTGTCAGCGAAGCCAAAACTTCCTTGAGTGACGCGGTTTCCCAGCATGCAATGCGAGCTAGCGATTCACAATACTATTTCATCACAAACATGGATGTAAAAAATAAAAAGGGAAAAAGGGAAAAATGAAACTTCAGGAACAGCAACCATTGCAATACAAGCAGAACTGGGCCGAAGTTTTATATTATGTACACCATAATACAGCCTTCTGGTGGACAAGCCATACTATTTAATCCTTGTCCTCCTATGGCACTTCCGTGGGTGGAAGCTCATCGTAGAGGTCACGTGCTGATTGCACATCACTCCACAGGTGAGTATATGGAAAACAGGGATCAATGTGGTCAGTCGCAACAACAGAAGCTTGCTGGCAAAAATAATGCACTACAAGTGGATGTCACACTTTTTTTTTGTTTTGTGTAACATAATAATAATATGGATTTTGACCATGTATGTTTTGGAGTTCAATTAAAGAGGTTAATATGTATATATATATATATATATATATATATATATATATATATATATATATATATATATATATATATATATATATATACATATATATATATATATATATATATATATATATATATATGTATAGTCAGCTGCTTTCAGTTGACATATTAAATCTATTATGATATGGAACGATAGTTCATAATGTACGTGTTACTTGTTTTGCAGATAAGGTGTACCCTATTTCTTGTGCTCCTGGTTATTTTAAAAGGCAGACAAGAACGTTGTTTGCTGTTGGAGGGCTACAACAACACTTCGATGCTACGCTTTGTGCCGTCGCTACGGACCGCAAACTCTCGTTCTTGTTGGATTCGGGTTCTGCGCAGACTGGTGGGAGACTTTGCGTACAGGTTTTGCAAAGGAACGATGTCTTCAGTTATACACACGCTCATTAAAGAGCCGACCGTGGAGGAAGCTGGTGCCGCTGCACGCCGTTTCCAGCAGAATAACAGAGAAATTACCAAAATAAAATCAAATCAGGAAAACATGTCTTTGCTGTGCTTTTATTTACAAAGTTAAAATTCTTCTAACTTATAAAAAATGTGAACGAAAAGGTAGAAATATAAATACGAAGGAATACGTATTTGTTCAGGGGTGCGCAAAGCCGGAGCCCTGCATTTGCTGCGCTACCCTTTTTAAAAAGGTCTCCGTTGCGCGTTATTTTAATATGTCCATCTCTTTTAGAAGAGAAAGCATCGCCCCGGTCTCATCCTCTCTCCAAATGTCAACATTCTTATTCGCGTTTGCCAGGTTGTTTCGCGCCGTCTGTTTTGTTAGACGACGTAGTTGTGCGGTCATGAGTCGCGAGAGCGAGGCGTGGCGCATGCGCACTCGCATTGTCCAGTTAATAGTCCGATTAAGGCGTATGCATGGCAGAGAAATTTGAATTCCAATCGCATTATCTGGGTGTCTCAGTCGGGGTTCTCCGATTCCAATCGGAGTTCTCAAACTCCAATCATAATCGGAGTAAGGTGTTTACACGCACGTGAGTTCTCCGATCATAATCGGACTAAGGCAATAATTCGATTTTCTCTAGTGCCATGTAAAGGCACTGAATGTAGTGGTTCAGACCAGACGCGAACAGGCGCGCGGCTCGTGCCATTCATTTCAATGGAAGCCGAGCGCCGACGAATTTCGCGAGCGAGGCTCCAACTGGTTCACACCAGGCGCGAACAGCTCCGCGACGGTCGACAAGCGCTTCTGCTCAGCTGCAGTCTTTTTTTCACTCCTACTTGAGCTTCTTTTTTTTTTCTTTAAAAAAAATTAGATAAAAAAAATCATTTTCATCATCGCCCCCCCTCGCCCCGTAGCCAGCCTGCTCCGTAGCTTACTTTTTTGTGTGTGTGTGTGTGTGTGTGTGTGTGTGTGTGTGTGTGTGTGTGTGTAAATAAATAGAAACACGCACTCAGGTGTCCATCTCAAGACAAGACCTCTTTCATAATGATCATTGACCGGCATCTCTAGGATCAAACAGACGTATTTTGATCAAGTCTTCCTCTCTGTGTGTGTGTGTGTGTGTGTGTGTGTGTGTGTGTGTGTGTGTGTGTGTGTGTGTTTAATCTCTCTCGCACTCTGATACAATGTACTGACAAATATAACATACAAATATGATATATGATCGAATTTATCATTTGGTTTTTATTTTTGAAATTAGTTTATTTTGAAAATTCACCGGATTTTCTCGTTTTTATTGAGCGACTTCCTGTACTATTGACGAGGATCGCTCGCAGCTCGCGCACGAAATAGAGCAGACGCCGAAACAACAAATGCATGCCGCGAGCCGCGCAACCACCACATTGATTAACGTGGGCGCCGAATGGAAGCGCTCGACGGCGCTTCGCGGCGCTTTGTGGCGCTTCCGCGTCCAGTGTGAACCGGGCGTTACGTCGCTCGGAAAAATGTGTCGCCTGAGCCTCCGCCCCCTCCGTGCCCATTGGCGGAGGGAGGGCTCATTGAAAAAAAAAAAAAAAATCGGTGTTCCTTCGGCGCGCCTGGGAAACTCTGAAATTATGAATAACTTAAGCTCGTTTTTGTCCCATTTGCCTGCATCAGCCCGTCATGATATTGTTAAATTAATTGAGAGCCACCCACTATTGTTTTCTGACCACCCCCGCTGTAGAATAGCATAGAAGTAGAGGGACATGCCACAACTAAGCAGCACGCACACAGAGTCATTATTGGGAAGTTAAGAAAGAAGCTTTGGCTCTCCTTCTGACAGTGCTCATCTTGATGTTAATTTGGGGTCAGGTTTTTACAGACTATAATGCCCTCGTAGATGCGGTGGTCTCTGCCCCTGCAAGACTTCAATCTCCAGATTTGCCACAGGAAGGGGGGTTGATAATGTGTTGGCAGATGCATTACGATGTGGACTAGCTGCGGAATTCTTATTTTGGGGGAAGTGAGCTGTTTTTCTTGTTTAGTTTTGTTTGTCGGTATGTTAATAGGGTTTAGTTCTTAAGGGAGGGGGTGATATGACCCACAGGTGGGTCTAGATGCCTCTATCTTTGTGTCTGTGTGTGTGTGTGTGAGAGTGGATGACGCCTTGCAGGTGCGGTCCTGGATGTCGGCTGCTGATTGGACGCGCCACGGCTGAGAAGGAGGAGCAGTCGAGCCAGCCTGACGGTCATCCCTCCTCCGCTCCCAACTCTGCAGTTAGTCACTTCTGAAATGGTGTTAGAGCACACAGCCGTAGGGGTGGGCTGCCATTTTCTTTGTCCCCTCTTTTCTCCTGTTTAATAAGTATGTAGGGAGGTTAGCCTTTCTGTATTTGGCTTCTCTTTCTTTCTTTAGTTAGTTCTTAAGGCGAGCTAGTTGGAGTTTGGTTTATTATTTTGGCCTGGGCCCACCCTGAAGCCTTTGCTGCCCACCCTGAAGCCTTTGCTGCCCACCAGTTAAGTTGTTTTGTTTATTTCATTTACTGATTAATAAAATGTTTTTTGTTGAAACTGCCAACTGCAGTGAAAAATTAATGAGGCTTGGGAGTGTGGGAAGGTGTCCCACACGTTGCGTCTCGGTCCCCCTTGACAGGACGTAACACAGAGTTTTCGCCGTGACAGCAGGTTCAGCTCCTACCGTGTTACAGGTGACGTCGTCACGTTAGCCTGTTCCATCCCTGCTAAATTCTTTAAAGAACTACCATTAGTAAACTTTTAAATTATAATACGCTCTACACTAATTGTAATTTCCTGCCCGTGGTTCTATATTGCAACAGTTGACGGCTCATATCAGCAGATAAGCAGCAACAATCTGGGCATTGCAGGTGATTCATAAATATGTCATTTCTTATTAATTAGCCCATAAGTGTTGTACACCAGTGTGACACCAAATGCTTGTTGCTGACAGCAGTGAAGAAATGACACTCTAGTGGTTCTGCACATTAGTATAAATAAAGTGATTCTCTATCATTACATCACAGGACGGCGGCACTCTGACAGATTCCATGAACCTGGACACTGATGATCCAGACTCCGGTCCAGATGACACAACAGGCCACAGTGGAAACGGGTCAGAGCATGGACTGGCTGCTGAAAGGATACAGGTAGGTGGCGCTGTCATCCCAAGTTGTGTGGTGTGGAGGATCAGGGCCAAAGTTCCAGATGCTCACAGATGTGACTCTGGATTCAGGAGGAGTGTTTGAAGGCTGGACTCCCAACAGTGATTGGCTGCTGAGGACCTCTCAATCACAATCAGGTTTTTTAGTGGCTGTGAGATTGAAAGTGAGTGAACAACATTAAATAAAGAGCTCCTGCAGGGTCCCAATTTGACAAGTACACTGCTAGGTGTGCTGCTTCGTTTTCGCCAAGGCCCTGTAGCATTCATGACTGACATTGAGGGAACGTTTCATCAAGTAAGAGTTTCCAACCAGGATGTAAACTTCTTACGCTTCCTCTGGTGGCCAGATGGGGACATTACAAAGGACCTACAAGAGCACAGGATGCTGGTCCACATCTTTGGGGCAGTGTCATCCCCAAGCTGTGCTTCATTCGACGACAATCAGCATGACTTCCCAGCCGAGGTTATAAACACTGTTGGTCAAAATTTCTACGTGGATGATTGTCTAAAGGCCGTCAGCACGGTGGAACAAGCAATACATCTGTACCAGCAGCTAACAGACCTGTGCGGTAGAGGTGGATTTAAGCTCAATAAGTGGGTGAGCAATCATCGCTCGGTGCTGGCCGCCATTCCTGAAGAGCAGAGAGCTAAAGAGGTAAAAACAATTAACCTTGACAGAGACCAGCTCCCTATGGAGAGGGCCCTTGGAGCTCAGTGGGATGTACAGCAAGATACATTCACATTCAGCATCAGAACCAAGCTGGGATGGGATGAGGAAATCCCTCAGGTCATGGTACGTCCCATATATAGTTTTTCAAGCGCCAAACTACAACAAAGGAACTCATCTATAACAAAACTACAACCTTGTAAGGGCAAAACCTACTTATTTTAATTCTGATTAATAAACTAAAGCTTATTCGATTATCATTATGTTGTTTTTTTTAAACGCTCATACAAAACAAAAAAAGTGGAGGGAGAGTAGTCTGAATCGGGTTCTGGAGCATTGCTCTACCTCATCCATCGCACTCATTAGTGTCACATCCACTTGTCGTGCATCATTTCCCCCAACAAGCTTCTCCTGTTAGACCTTCCCCGAGGTGGTTGGTGGGGTGACGAGCACCCAGCACGTGACCTCTACGATGAGCTTCTACCCACGGAAGTGCCATAGGAGGACACGGATTAAATAGTATGGCTTGTCCACCAGAAGGCTGTATTATGGTGTACATAATATAAAACTTCGGCCCAGTTCTGCTTGTATTGCAATGGTTGTTGTTCCTGAAGTTTCATTTTTCGTCCCTTTTTATTTTTTACATCCATGTTTGTGATGAAATAGTATTGTGAATCGCTAGCTCGCATTGCATGCTGGGAAACAGCGTCACTCAAGGAAGTTTTGGCTTCGCTGACACGGTCCTGAAGGGAAGTGGGTTTTAGTGCACTAGAACGTGATGAATGTGTTCAATCAAGCAGTACAAACCTGATTAATTGTCTTAATACTTGACTTGGAATGGCCATATTGTTTAGGATTAGAATTAGATGACAACTTGTTCACAATATTTGCAACTATTCAATTTGACCAGCAGGTGTCAGTAGAAGACGAAATTTCATGTTGACTATTTCCTAATGGAAGTGCTCTCTTTACGTTGGATTTTTCTCATCATTATTTGAAGTGTAGGCCTGTATCTGCACACAATTTGGAATTCGTCCCAGCGCCCTGAGCTGTAAATTTGGACGGTGTAAAATGAAAATGGCCATCTGCAGCAGAATGAAAGTGAGATTGCATTGTCCAGGTAGGAGGACAGCAGTCAGTCATGTTTCACCTCCAGTCAACACGCAGTGGTTCACATGAAGGTCCAAGAGGCCTACAGACCTACACTGAGTCTGGACGTGGCAGTACAGTTGGATCATTGTCTTTGTTGTGTTGTTTGGTCATTGTGATCCAATGTAATGTGAGAGAAGGACGAGTGCAGTTATATTGGAGTGAGTTTTTTAGAGTGTAATAGAAGTTATAATGCAGAGTCTGTTTTTATGAAATGTTCTATCACCTGGCATCCATCCATCCATCCATCCATCCATCCATCCATCCATCTTCTACTGCCGTATCCGGAGTCAGGTCTCGGGGGCAGCAGCCTCAGCAGAGACCCCCAGACTTCCCTGGACCCAGTCAACTCCTCCAGCTCCTCCAGTGGGACCCCAAGGCTTCCCGGTCCAGCCCAGAGACCTGGTCAGCACCACTCTGACTCCCTGAGTCCCTGCTGCTCAGGTGAGGCTTCAAAGATCTGGCTGCTGAGAGAAGGTTGGAGAAGAAAACATCAGTGTGACAGTGTGAGCATCATTTTCTGTCCACGACTTGAAGCTGAAAGCATCCAAACTCCATTTTTCAGCTGATGTGGTGAAGC
>NW_027466094.1:822500-857500 GCF_046127955.1 Nelusetta ayraudi
TTCAAAGAAATATTTTATGGAAATACTTTATTTGGCATGGTGTTGACTATTTTAGACTGTTGTGGCAGTGGGTCATTTATCTTAGTTTTATTACTTTAACTAGTACAGTGTGTAAAGTAATGCCAAAAACTCTTAAAAATGACAGTTTTGTAATTGGGTAAAAGCTTTAAAGGGACACTGCAACCATAATGTTTAATTTAAAAACAAATTCATTTTTAATTTTCAACATCACTGTAATAATAAAATAGGAAAATGCGCTTCTGATCTGTTTTGCTAGATGATCTAATGAGCTTTGTCTCTGCAGGAGCAATTCTAAAATATGTTGGCGCTCCAGACATTGAGCCAGAGGGATCTCCCGAACATCCTGACCAGGAAGCTCCAGGACCAACACGTTCCTCAGAACCCCCTTCTGTCCAGGTGAATAATGTGTGTTATTCTTAGTAGCTAAGCTGATAAGTGTGGGACAAAACTAAGGCAATTAAGCATTATTTTGATTGTTGGTTTGCTTTTTAGTGTTGCACTTGTTGGTTTGTTGGATTTTCTTATTTAAAGTAAGCATTTTTTTTGATGAATACTCAATCTGTTGTATTTATTGACATATAGAGGATTCTTTTCCTAGTATTATAGTGTTTGTTTGTTTTTAAATCAGTTTAACTTGCCTGAGTTGCTCAACTGAAGATGTTTAATTTTACCTGTAGCCTGTTTTGCTCACGAGGTGTAATAGATTGTGGAATCTTAGTAGACCTTAGTAGACGCACGCTGCTGAGAGTGTCAGCAATCAGCTCCGATGACCGTGGTGCTTGTAAATAAGGCAAATGCGCCATCTAGTGGGATGCAGCATGTTTATTCGTGTTGGAGCAATGACAAGTACTACTAACAAAACAAAAGATGCACAGGGTAAAAAAAAATAATCATAAACTCAAGCCCAACAAAGTTAACAGATGGGCATAACTGTAACATTACAAAGTAATGATTACTAGTACTACCAAAATTTCTCTATTTTACTTTTCAACTCCAACTTGAACTATTCATCCCCTTTTTTCAGCAGCCATTAAGACAAAAGGATGACACTTATGCATTGCATCAAACTGTGATGCACAAAATCAATTAAATGAAATCAAAACAATAAATAAAGTGTGCATTAAACAGGGGGCAGTGCAATACAGTACAGGACTCAACTGATATAGTGCAGTTAGGCAGTATAGCCTATAACAGCTGTTCAGCATCCATAGTAATCCACAGTCAGTGCCATAATCATCCAGTCAGTGTCATATTCATCCATAGTCAGTATAATATATATGATATCGCGCAGACCCTCGTCCTCCACCACATTAATTGGCCTGCAAGCCGTAGCCACACCCATTTAGCCCCCGCTGTTGAAAGTTGGCGTGTGGTGGACGCGGCCAGTGGTCTCCGTGCCACACCATCCAACGTGGTTTGCTTTACCTCAGAAGGGGGCGGAGGGCTCTCCGCGTCAGCTGTATGCTTCGCAGACAAGTGAAACGTAAGACTGCTCGTACTCCGGTGGAAACTAAATACAGCTTTACAGTAAATGCATATCACTTTTGTCCTGTCAAGACTGCCATCTGGCAGGGTTTTGAAGTGGAACTTTCCATTTACAATTGACGCCTTATCCATGTTAGTCCTTCCTAGTGCTCATCTACGCTCAGTGTCTTTTTCTTTTTTTTGTTGTGTTTACAAGCTGGCTGCAAGCGTGTGACTGTGTGCTGTGAGTCAATTAATTTCCCGTTTCCACAATCTACGGAGCGGCCAAAGGTTCAAAAAGCACCGTGTGCGTTAATCGCGGCGTTGACACCCTTACTTTTTATATGAAGAAACCGATCAAATTTTTCCAACCAATTGTTCGCCACTTCTTTGAACTTGTGGATAAATGCTGTGCATCCCACATGGAACGCCAACCTTCCTCTGATATTTCCATGCTTAGTTCTTTATGCCATTTGGCTTTGATGTATCCTGCGTTTGTTGCTGTTCTGTTTCTGAAGGCCCTGATAGATTTTAGAAATGATTTTTCTCTTCATCTTTTTACAGGCTTCGATCAGAATATCTATCACTATATTGCCCTCTCCAGATGATGTTGGTTTGATTCTTTTATCATAGTAATCTCTTAATTGCATGTATCGAAAGAAATCTTTGTTTCCTCGTCCAAATTCCTTTTTCAACTCTCCAAAACTTTTTAAAACCTTTGTGAGCGAGTGTGCATACTGCAGTTATACTCCTATCCCACCATCGTCTGTATTCAATGTCTGTGGTTCCTGGTTCAAATCTGGGATCAAGAGAAGGCCACATTATTAGTTTGATGTAGGGCTGCACAATTAATCAAATTTTAATCACGATCACGATATTGGCGGTCACGATTAAATTAAGGTGATCGTCGGCGATATTAACATTTAAAAAGCCGGCTACCGTACATGTCAAATCAAGCACATTCAGTCATCCAACCACCAGGGGGCGAATGCAAGGTTAAGACTTCATTCAGCTGCCGAAATAGCAAGCGAGCAAATCCTGCAGCAGCGGCAGGAAGTGCCGCAGCATAAGCGGCAGCCTCAAATGATTCAAGAGGCCAGGCAAGGACGACCCTCCCTCTTCCTTTTGCAGCTGGAGTGTCTTATATCTGATCCTCGGTCTCTTTCCGGCCCAAATAAATCTAGATATGAGTTTGTCCCAGTGTCTGAATTGTGATTCTGGAATCATATGTGGGATGGATTGTAAAAGGTACAGCAGTCTCGGTAGTACATTCATTTTTATCACTTCAATTCGTGTCTCAAAATCCATATTAAAGGCTGACCATCTTCCCAAATCTGTCTTAATATTATTGATAATAGCATTCTAATTGATTTCAAACCTTTTCAAAAGATCTTTTGCCAATAGCACACCCAAATATTTGATAACCTTGGAATTCCATTTGATTTTATATTTTCCTCTAATTTCTCGGCCTGGATGATAATTCAGCGTGAGAATTTGAGTGTTTGCTATGTTTAACTTGTTGCCTGTGTATTTACCATAGGTTTCTATTATCAACATCAAATGAGGTAAGGTTCTGTCCGGGTCTTGGAGAACCAAAATAATATCATCAGCAAAAAGCCCTGTTAGATGTCCCTGCTCTCCTATATGTATTCCTTTTAGATTGTTACTTTGTCTGATCATTTGTGCCAGCGGCTCAATGAACATAGCAAACAATGTAGCGCTAAGGCAACATCCTTGACGAGTACCATTAATCTATCCTTGCCGTAGGTTCTTGGTAGAGAGCTTGAATACACTGTATTAACTTTTCTTGGAACCCCAGTTTCCCAAGAACTCGATGCAGAAATCTCCAATTCACACAGTCAAGGCTCACCAGTAACAGCTCGCAGGCCCTGCTTTTGGATCTGATCTATTATGTATAGGACCCGTCTAATGTCATCTTGAGTCTGCCTACCTGTTAAAAAAGCTGACTGATTGGAAGTCCATCTCGTCCTCTTACATTTCAAAGCGTAACGAACCTGTGTAGCCCGAGGAATTTTATTATAGTTTATTTCCTAGGGTGCAACTCCCCAGGTGGCGTTGTCAGGCAACCAACCCCCCACCCCATTTTCCTTTATACCCACCATCAGAATTGTCTCCACCTCCGCCAGTCCTCCCGCTTGCCGTAGGTTCTTGGTAGAGACCTTGAATACACTGTATTAACTTTTCTTGGAACCCTAGTTTCCCAAGAACTTGATACAGAAATCTCCAATTCACACAGCCAAGGCTCACCAGTAACAGCTCGCAGGCCCTGCTTTTGGATCTGATCTATTCTGTATAGGACGGTCCTAGGGCTGGACAATATAGAAAAAAATCATATCGATATAAAAAAAAAAGTCATATTGATCAATATCGATAATTATCAAAAACATTTAAAACATATTTTAATTGCAGCGCTGGATGTTTTATACTATTACTTAATGACAGACTTTTAATAAAGAACACACGAGCACTGAATTCAAATTCAAACGTTTATTCAACCACCTTTTTTAAACGCAACTGAATTGTTTTTTTTATTTTATTATTATTATTATTATTATTATTATTATTATTTATTTAGTTATTTATTTAAAAAAAATAGGCTGAGATAGGGCTCGAACGTGCGACTCGACCAGAGGTCTGAAGTTGTGGCGGTTAACAGCTCATTTTGCACTGATTCCCTGCACTCGTTGTACAGACGAGGAAGAGCTGTGTTTGAAAAATACTTGCAGTCTGGAACTTCATATCGCGGGTCAAGAGTGGCGAGAAGCTGTTTGAAGCCAAGCTTTTCAACGGTGGTTATTGGCAGCATATCCCTCGCTATGAAGCATGTTACTACATGGGTGATGTCCTTATGGCGCTTGGACGCTTTGTCGTATTTACTGCAAGAAGTCCAGTTTGGTCTGCTTTACTTGCTTGGTGCTGGCGCTGGCAGCGGATTCCTCCGACAACGTGGAGCCGCTGGGTCTGCGTTTGCGATTGGTTGGAGGAAGAAATGACCGTAATATTAAGCTACATGATTGGCTATGATGAAAAAGGAAGTGAAACTTTTTCTATCAAACTTTTTATCGACCCCTTTTTTTCCTATCGCAGCACACGTCTATCGATCGATATATATCGTTATCGAATTATCGTCCAGCCCTAGACGGTCCCGTCTAATGTTATCTTGAGTCTGCCTACCTGTTATAAAACCTGACTGATCCTCATCTATCAAGTCCGGCATAAAACTTTCAAGTCTTTTTGAGATGATTGAAGTAAAGATCTTCTAGTCAACATTTAAGATTGAAATGGGCCTATACGATTCACAAAGTTCCTTTTTTTTCCCTTCTTTTGGAATAACTGGAATGACAGCCTCTTTCCATGAGGGAGGCCGTTTGCCCTCTGTCAGAGTCAGATTAAAAGAATTTAGGAGTATCGGGTTAATTCTTCTCCAAATGTTTTATACCACTCACTCGGAAACCCATCACTACCTGGCGCTTTGGTTGATTTTAAGCCTGCTAATGGCAGCATCTATTTCTTTTTTGGTTATACTGGAAATGAGTTTTCTATTTTGCTCATCTCCAATGGCTGGTAGGTCCAATGAGTCAAGGAATTCTTTCATCTCACAATCTTCTTTAGCTGTGGGTTGGGTATATAGATTTTCATAGTAATCTTTAAAAACCCTCTCTATTTCTTCAGGTTCAAGTAGTAGCTGTTTCGTTAATGGGTCTCTAATTTTACATATTGCATGAGAAGCTTGCTGGGCCTTTATTCCTCTTGCTTAATATTTGGTTGATTTGCAGCCTGATTCATAGTGGGTCTGTTTAATGAATTTCAGCTTTTTCTCAGCATTTAGCCTCAAGACATCGTCTATTTCCCTTCTGACACTGATTATTTGTTGTAACACTGTATCGTCCTCATTGCTTTTGTGTTGCTGTTCCAGAGTTGTTCATTGGTTTACCAGCTTCTTGTAACCTTCTTCTCTATGTGGCAGGTGGGTTTGCCCCCACCTTCGCGTCATCAATCATACCTGCGCCGGAGTGCAATCTTTGCGTCCCTCAGTGCGTTTACATGGTACTAGAGAAATTTGAATTATTGCCTTAGTCCGATTATGATCGGAATTTGGAATCGGAGAACTCCGATTGAGACACCCAGATAATGCGATTGGAATTCTAATTTCTCGGCCATGTATACGCCTTAGTCGGACTATTAACTGGACAACGTAAGTGCACACGCGCCACCGCACAACTACGTCGTCTAACAAAACAGACGGCGCGAAACAACCAGCAAACGCGAATAAGAATGTTGACATTTGGAGAGAGGATGAGACCGGGGCGATGCTTTCTCTTCTAAAAGAGATGGACATATTAAAATAACACACAACAGAGACCTTTTTTAAAAGGGTAGCGCAGCAAATGCAGGGCTCCGGCTTTGCGCAGCCCTGAACAAATACGTATTCCTTCGTATTTATATTTCTACCTTTTCGTTCACATTTTTTGTAAGTTAGAAGAATTTCAACTTTGTAAATAAAAGCACAGCAAAGACATGTTTTTCTGATTTGTTTTTATTTCGATAATTTCGCTGTTATTCTGCTGGAAACGGGGTGCAGCGGCACAAGCTTCCTCCACGGTCGGCACTTTAATGAGCGTGTGTATAACTGAAGACACCGTTCCTTTGCAAAACCTGTACACAAACTCTCCCACCAGTCTGCGCAGAACCCGCATCCAACAAGAACGAGAGTTTGGGGTCTGTGGCGACGGCACAAAGCGTAGCATCGAAGACATTGTGTTGTTGTAGCCCTCCAACAGTAAACAATGTTCTTGTCTCATGGTTATCTTTTAAGATAACCATGAGCACAAGAAATAGGGTACAGCTTATCTGCAAAGCAAGTAACACGTACATTATGAACTATCATTCTATATCATAATGATGTAATATGTCAACCGAAAGCAGCTGACCAGCTGAAAAGGCTCACTCCACCCCCTACTGTTGGGAGGAGGACACATTCCCGTCAGTAATTCAAATTTCTCAGCTGCATGTATAGGGGGACAAGGTGAGAACTCCGATTGGACGAGAAAACCGAATTATTGCTTAGTCCGATTAAGCTCTGCATGTAAACGAGAGAGAGTGCAGAGTGAAAGCAGCTCTTTTAAAAACAAGCGCAGGCTGGAGTCAGCACTCTGTCCTCTGGCGTGTCCACGCTGAGAACTCTGTCGCAGTTGTTAGTATTTCGGCTAGCAATCCCAGAGCGGGCTGGGCCATAAGCACAGCCGGAGGAGGAACCCTGGCGGGTGCCCGTTCATCGGGAGGTGGCGCTGTGTGTGCGTGATCGTTGTGCATTCACCGCAAGCCCCCCCCGCCCCCCCTCCTCCTCTGGCGCTCGGCAGGGAGGCTGCCTTGCAGTTGAACACCGGTGCGCCGAGACGGGTACTGGAAGGACGCTGGTCCCAACCCCCTGCCTGGGTGCAGTCGCTCCATCTTCCTCTGTTTTCTCCATTCCCC
The DNA here is from genome assembly GCF_046127955.1 of Nelusetta ayraudi. NCBI lineage: Eukaryota > Metazoa > Chordata > Actinopteri > Tetraodontiformes > Monacanthidae > Nelusetta > Nelusetta ayraudi. Next base: position 829,482 of record NW_027466094.1, read on the forward strand.
TCTGTTACTGTTGCGGCGGCGATGTCCTCGCAATCAATTGCCGCACCCGTCTAGCCGGGTAACAGCGGTGTCACCACCACAACGCGGACACTTTTCCTTTGATTTTGGTTTATTTGGTTTAGACAATTCAGTTTGTCTGTTTCTTTTGTTAGCGTAACCACTTTCTTTGGTTGGTTTTCTTTTCTTTGTTTTGTTGTGAAATTTTGGTGAAACTTTGGGTTTTCTATTGAGTAGCGATTTTGTTATAGTTTGATTTTTTTTTAGTTCATTAATATCTTGTTCCCCAGTGATCGTTACCTTTTTGTTTTGGGTTTTGGTCCTGTGTGTGTGTGTGTGTGTGTGTGTGTGTGTGTGTGTGTGTGTGTGTGCGTGTGTGTGCGTGTGTGTGTGTGCGTGTGTGTGCGTGCGTGTGTGTGTGTGCGCGAAGAATAAATAAAAGTTTTCCTTTCGTTCTAACTGTTTAACGCTTGCCTGGGTGTGTCAAGGTATTAGTATGTTCATTTTGTTCTCTTTTCTTTAGGACAGGAGTTGGCGTAGCGTGAATTTTGGTTTGTAGTGATTCCCTTAGCTTTGTTTATTCCCTTTTTTGAGTTTTCTTTGGTTTCTTTGGCCCTGTTCCCCTTATTTTCTTATGTTGAACAGTCTTTTTGGTATGGTACTTATTTCCTTGACACTCAGGCAGCTAAACCTGGTCTATTTTAAATTGTTGTCAAATAAAGCTGTTTCATTGGAAGTCCGTCTCGTCCTCTTAAATTTCAAAGCGTAACGAACCTGTGTAGCCCGAGGAATTTTATTATAGTTTATTTCCTGGGGTGCAACTCCATAGGTGGCATTGTCAGGCACCCCCCCCACCCCCTCCCACAATTTTCCTTTATACCCACCATCTGAATTGTCTCCACCTCTGCCAGACCCTCCCCCTCGCCACATCTAGTCTTTTTTTGATAGGCTGCCCTCGCTATTAACCTCCCTCTCATCACAGCTTTAATTGTGTCCCACAGTATGGTAGTGTCTACTGGACTATCTATGTTCTCCTCCATAGAGCATTTAATCTCTTTCTTAACCTCCTCCAGTGTTTTTGGATTATTTAGCATACCCACATTTAATCTCCAAAGTGTGTTTTTCTTCCTCTTATTTAGACAAATAATAAGGTAATTAATACTGTGTCAGTACAAGTCAGTCGTTCCTATTTTACATTCCTCTATTCTGTATCTGTCTGTAATGTTAATAAAAAAAATAGTCCTCTGTAACGGGTGGAGGTCCCTCCAAACATCAAACATCCCGAGTTCGGCTAGAGAGACGTTGACAAGTTTCGACAGGCGGGTCTGACTTCTGTTGCCATTAGTTGTGTCGAGTTTAGCTTTTAAATCATGTTGATTTAGCTCTTGTTGAGAGAGATGTGTTTCCTGTAGATCAGGCATGGCCAAACTACGGCGTGTCTCTGTCTGGCCCGCGTGAAGGCAGTCAAAAATCTAACCTAACTTAGAAATGACACTTGAACCTGCAATGAGTATTTTAGTCGTTCTAAATGAGTCCAACGTTAGAAAAAAAGGAGCGACCCGGACTTCCCACAGTCTCTTTTCTATTAACATGGGAATTCAATTTTAATAATTTGTCAACTAAAAACACTGGTCATACTAGAACATCCCTACCAGCTTTCTTCCCTGTATTCTCTGAATTTAATCAAAGAATCTTTGAAACTCTTGTAGCTTTTCTCTGGCTCGTGTCGCTGCTGATGCGTAGCCCCTCCAGGATCCCTCCTTGCACTGCCACTCCGTCGTAGTGCGGGGCACCGAGTGCCGCAGGCCCCTCCGCACCCGTCGCCACCGCCGTCTTCTCCGCCAGGCCGCGTCTCGCCAATTCCTCCTTTACCTCCTCTGCGCTGTTGTAGGTTCGAGTTCCCGTATCCCAGTGGGTCCTCATCTTGGTGAATGGCGTCTGGAACCGGATGCCCTTCTGCTTCAGGATTCTTTTAGCAGTGTTGTACTCCTTTCTCTTTTGGACCATCTCTGTCGCGTAATCGTGATGGAATGACGGTACTTTATTCCCCAGTTCTATTTTCTTTGTCCATAGCTCTCTCAGGACCCTCTCTTTGGTAGTAAATTCCAGAAAGTTAACAATGATGGGTCTCGGTTGGGCACTGTCCGCTGGCTTCTGTGCAAATGAGCGGTGTGCTCTCTGAATTTGGAAATTAAAATGTGCTGGCAGGTGCAGTTCGCTTTTCAGCAGGTCTTCCACAAACTTGGCCACAGATTCTCCCTCCTCTCCTTCAGTGACTCCATAGATACGTAGGTTGTTTCTCCTCGGCCTGGACTCCAGGTCAGTTAACTTGTCCTGAAGAGCTTTTTGTTCTCTCAGTGATATGACCAGAGCGTCATTAGCTTCCTGTGCCCAACGTTCTAGTTTTTCAATCCGCGACTCAGCCTCGTTGATCTTGCCGGTCTGGAGCTCCTGTTCGGTGATGACTTTCGCAAGTTGTTGATTTATTTCGTGTTTGAAGTCGTCCAAGTCTTTTTCCACATCGTTCCTCAGTGTTTCTCCAAACGTGCGAAGGACTTCTTTTGATTCCATTTTTAAATCCCGTATCTCCTTGCTAATAATTTTTATGTCCGAGGCCTTTTCCGCGTCGTTAGTCACGAGGAGTTCGTTTCGCCATCTCCCTCTGTTTCAGAGCAAGCTGGTAGTTCGGCCATATTGTCTGTTACTGTGTTTCTCTTTTGGTTGAACCAAGTTTTCCTTCCCATTCCAACGTTCCCCTGATCACTTTGTAGTTAATATTATATCTGACAATAGTTATTCAAGTTTTCGGGGACTTTTTACCCTAGACGGTCGAGAGCCCTGGTGTCGCGCAGTCTACCGCTTTATGGCCAAACCAGAAGTCCCTTCCCTCTAGCCTTTTCAAGGGGGAGGTGGCTAGACTTGGCTCTTGTGGGACAAGAAGCAGAAGGCCTGTCCGATCGGGGGGGGAAGATGAGATGACATTTTTGTGGGTCAACACAAACTCATCTGCGAGGACAGCCGCCTTGGACAATGACGACACTTTCTGTCCATTCAAGAACATTACCACCTTCTCTGGCAAAGAGTCTTTAAAATCTTCTAAAAGAACGAGCTCACGGAGTGACTCAAAGTCATTTTTGACATCATTAGCTGCACACCATTTATCAAAGAGGTTGCTTTTCTCCCATGCAAACTCGACAAAGGTTTGACCACTAGATTTTCTATGGTCCTAAATTTTTGCCGGTAGGGCTCAGGAACAAGCTCATAAGCAGGAAAAATTGCTTCCTTTCCAACATCATATTGCAGGCTGTCTTCTAAGAAAAGAGCAGACACCAACTCCTGTGCTTTTCCCACCCGCTTGCATTGGAGAAGGACAGGCCACATGTCTCTTGGCCAATTGAGTGGCGAAGCGATTCCCTCCAAGGCACTGACGTATGAATCAACTTCTGCCTCACGAAATGCTGGCACCAGAAAAATGTTTTTACTGGGGCTGGGCAACGATTAAAAATTTTAATCACAATTAATCGCATGATTTACCTGATCAATCATGATTAATCACGTTGTATACGCAAAAGCCAATAATGAATTTAAAAGAAGTCTTTCATACACTTTAATTTAAATGTTCTGCCATATAAACGAAAGCACCATAACATTTATCGTGCAAACAGTTAACATCAGCACTTTACACAGAAACATTTTTAATGTAAATCTAAAGTTAAAAAAAATGCAAATACAAAATTAAAGCTTATTGCCAATGCCAGGGCATTACTGTTATCCTGTTCCTTATGAAAAATAAAAAAAATCTACCTACAAAATCCTGAGCCACAATAATAACAGGCAATTTCTGAGGTAACAGCAGAAACATTTTTCTTTTATCAGGGAGCAGCATAAACAGTCTGCGTTCCCTTGCAAATGTCCCAGTTAGAAAGGGTGAGGCACAAAAACGTTCACTTTTGGGTTTTTCTTCACATGGGACTAGAATGTAAAGTCCACATTTATACTGGAGTTCCTTTGGAGAATCTCACTCAACTCAGTGCAGTTTGTCAGTTCCTGGAACTTGACGGCCAGTTATTTTAAATGTACTGCCATATGAATTAAAGTGCCATAACATTTACTGTGCAAACACACTTTTAACATCAGCATTTTTGAACAATTAGCAGCTAAGAAAACAAAAAAAAGTGTAAATTTAAACTCAACTTAAGCAATGTTATCAAAGCAATACAAAATTAAAGCTGTAAGCAGCGTTTGCGGGACTGAGCCCACCTGGCCACTGCCTGCCGTGACGTCCGCCACCTGGCCACGAGCCCCTGACACCCGCCAACGCTTCCCAACGCCTGGCGATTCCGCCCGAAACCCGCCGATGCCCCATTACTGACGCCGACGCCTGCTGATGACACATCAAGCAGTGACTTGACATTACTGACTTGACATTTAGAAACATTTGATTTCTAAATGTGATTGATTACTGTATCATTTTGGAGATAATAAGCCTTAAAGTTGGCTTTTTGTTTTGTTTTGCGACAGCTCCAATATTCCATTTTTACTGTACAATAACATCAAATTGCTCCATAAGCTCTGGCAATGGTTGGTACAGTTGACCTCAGGACAACCTTGAATATATCTTCTCTTAATATTCTTGAATATTCTCACTTAATGTACCAGCTCCTTCCTGTAAACATGATATGTACAGTTAGTTATTCTTTGTTTGACGCAAGTGTTATATTAAGTTCCTACTATCTGTACCGGTACTTCTTGTTAATTTGAAATAAACACTAACAGCATAATGTCAAAACAAAAACCGAACAAGTCAAACAGGAGCAGATCATAAAACAAGGAGGCTTTGTACTAAAATATGGATAAAATATAAACAGGGAGTTGTCTAATGTCGTCAAGGAAGCCAACATTACGTTACCTGTTGATCAGCATGTTGACTCAGAAAATCCTCAGGCTCCTGCTGCGACATTTCATGTGGGGCGACGGTTGTGACTTCACTGCTGGTCCCGTGAGAAACTCAAATCGGTCCCTCACGTTTGTGTTGCGTGGCATGGGTTAGGACATTGAGAGGCATTATAAGTGTGGTTGTGTGCACCAAATCGGACTCGGCTTCTAGCTCGATAGCCGTGCATAATTTACGCAAACGCAATGCTCTGTTTACATGAACTCACGGAGTCCGACTCCGTGCACGTGCTCATCTCGACTCGATGGATTTATGAGCTTGATGACAAGTGTGTATTTTGTATTGGATTGATGTACTGCAATTCTAGTCATGTGAACAAGCAATTATCATTCCTAGTTATATGTGGCATGACGAAATACTGTACTACCAAGTTTGTATTGCAGTATCTTCAGTTTATGGGGTAGAGGGTGCTCAAATTGGATTGATTGAAGATGTAGTTTAGGTACAATTTGCTTGTTTTTATCAAAATTTAAGTTGATTGCAGTTCAAGGTGGCACAATCCTATCAGATGTTGTCATTTTGTCACAAAGAACACTGGTATTTGATGATTATTACCATAAGTACCACCATGTTGCAGGCATTGTGGTTACAAGTTTCACTCCAATTTTGATTGTTGTCTGTATGACTAGCAATCCGTTGAGCTGTCTAGGGTTATCATTCAGATAAGGTGTCACAACTTTTAATTGCATGGGAACTTTGGGATCCATGGCAGATGGGCATTGTAAAAAAACGGATCTTGAGTCGGAAGGCTAGCTTGTCCTAATTGTGACCTTAATATGATGATTTTTTTTCCCTGCCAGATTGAGGAGAAATTAAATGGACATCCAAACCGGGGCCAATAATGGATGAGCTGGATGATGTCACAGTATCAATTTTAAATGGTATGTCATGTGTAGGTATGAAAAAATTTCCATTACTGTGATTTGTCCGCTAAGTAATTAAAATAACTGTATGCTGACACTGATTTCAAAAAGAAGTATTTTACAAATTTGAGACAAAATGTCTAAACTGAATTGCATTTACAATTAATTCTGATAACAGAAATTGGCACAAAACAAACTTGGTTTGACTTGTCAAGTTGAATTAAATTCATTAGTTAAAAAAATGTATGAGTTGTTAAGTGTAAAAGGTTTGTTAATGATTGGACTGTCTTTATAGCTGCCAACATCGATGAAGTCTTGCTCCACACCCTCCGTCGTGATGATTTGAGAGACCTTTTTCCTGGACCAGAACACTTTCTCAGGAGGAAACGGATTTGGGCCCTTATTAGTGTAGATGTGTTTGGTTACCTACTTTGCTCTGAAAACATCGAGCATAACACTTTTTTTTTCTTTTTTCCTAATTGGGTCTATTGTTTCTCTCTTGTTCATAATGTTTTGGATCTGGTTTCCTCTCGGCTGAGAATTCCACCGTACCAGACAAGACTGCACCGAATGAAGCCAGGAACTGTGTCTTCATTCTGCATCCATTTGACTGATTTACTGATTTGTCTCCTCCATTTCATCAGCCAAAGATGGTCTGACAGCACAGGCCAGACATTATCAGACCCTGCAGGAGCTGTACAAGAAACCAAAACCCAACCAAGATGCTGTCTCCCAAATTCTTGACCTGCAGTTTCAAGCAAGAAGATCCTTCATTGATAGTGATGTTCTGAAAGAACAGGACAAGGCCAACAAAGATCCTGGATGCATATTCATGTGTCAAGGATCTTTATCGTGTAAGTGATTAACTTGTTTTGGTTTATGATGAAAAGCAAGCATTTTTGCAGATTTTAACACTGACTTGCATTATAGGCGATGAATGAGCTGCGGCGCATTCTGGATAAGGGCAACAGAAAATTCATTGATGAACTAAAAAAAGAGATGGGAAGACTTCTGCACCAATGTGTAATTTTATGGTGTTTGGAAAAAAATGAAGTGATGAAGCCACGCATAACGCTGGATGTAGGTGACTCATTTTGCTGTGTCTCTAATTGACTGTGTAGCTGTTTCCTTGGACATAGGATGGTTTATGTTGCGCTGAATGAATAGATGCAGAATGGTAATACTCTTCATGCTGAAAAAATAAGATTTTTTTTGTGATCAACACAAACCTAATAAGACTCATTTTTAGGAAGACTAACTTTGAACTCAAAGTTGATTTGTTCTATTCCAGTGGAATATTCCATCGCGCTGCTCAGGGCACTCCCCACACTCTTTCCTTCACCAAGTCCACCACCGAAGAAGCTGGGACATGCCAGTGAGGCACTGCTTCATGTCATTCAGGTGAAAGTTTGTTTGCATTTTCTCACATTCAACACTTCATAGTTCCATGCATGGATGTGGCATTTCCTTCTTCTTTTTCTTTAGCCAACAGAAGATCCCACAATGTACTCGCAGAAGAGGTCTTTCTGCACCCCTGTGTTGCTGTTTGATGGGACCCGCTGTCTCATCTGTCTTGGAGCCACTCCCGCCACCACGCTTGCCAAGGAAGACTTGAGTGACGGTCTGCTTCATCTGATGGGTTACTACTATGCCCTGCACCTCACATATTCAAAAGTGTGTGGCAACCCTTCTCTCTGTCATTCAGACAGAAGTGCTACAGGACACTATCCATGAGTGAGACACCACAGCCTCATACAAAAAAGACCATGGCAGAATGGAAAGATTTTATTGGGGAGTAGAGCTGTGTACTAGGCATAGGTAGTGATACACTCCCCTGGTAGTTGTAACTTGAGGGTGGGTGGGAGTCTTTTGGAACAAACATGTTATCAGTATATATCAACACTATATGCTGTCCCCATGCTGTTTTTTTTTTTTTTTTGTGTGTAACTGAGTGTCAGGGAATCTGAATCAATATTCAATAATGATGACGGTGAATATTGTAACAATTGTTACTTGCGTTCTAGAAATGATTGCTTGAGGTTGTTTTAAGATGCAATGCCTTAGTGACGTTTTTATTACAAGGCAGTGAAGGCACTGTCAGCAATTTAAGTGAATAAATAGTTGTTGACAATATTAATTCTGTTTGCTGAATTATTTTTTTTTGGGGGGGAATGGGCGTAGGGGGGGTGGATGCTTTGTCTCATTTTGAGAAAAAAAAGCTAATATTGTGAACACTTAAATTAAGAAGAATTGCACTGTTAGTAGGTCTGGTTTTAAGATCTTTTCATTCAAATTAAGAAAGAAGCAAACGTGAAAAAAGAATTGAGAAGCTAGTATCAAGTTTATTTGACTTAGTACAGTCCTTGGAATGAGTGCTTTACTGTTTATTTCAAGAGTTTTTCCATTCTTCAAATGCCTAGATATATCGTCTTATTTTAAGAAATCTTACCAAGTCTAAATATCTTACTGCATTGGCAGATAATTTGACTTGTTTCTAGCCTGTTCTTTCTCAATTTAAGTGTTTATTTCTTAGATATATTTTGCAGTGTGTGGACACCGAGGGGAGCTCTAGAATTGGCTCATTCAACCGACCAACGAGCCAATCAGCAGCGGCGTCACAGGCCCTCCTCCTTCTTTGTTCTCTCTCTCACTTTGACTTCTGCACTGGACAGCCAGGTTTGTGGAGGGAAGGTTGGAACAAGGTAAGGACGGGGTACCCCATATATTCATGTACGTAGAGTCACTAAGTCTTAAACTCACCAGGTTTGGATCGCTTATCGATAACCCTAATGCCAGACAAGTCTATGAGGGTCAAAGGTCAACTTTGTCCTAGGGACATGGAGCCACTTTCAGGTTCATCAGGATCCTCCTGGACACACCCATGCCAAATTTGGGGCTTCTAGCCCATGAGGAACCCCAAAACCCTCACTCTAATTCCAGCCTCATCGCTAAACCCTAATGCAGTGCAAGTCTATGAAGGTCAAAGCTCAACTTTGTCCGAGAGACATCAAGTGTTTTTTCATGAATCATTCATAAATGTTAAGAGTTTGCTTTGTGGAGAATTCACAATAAAAATACATTGACACTGTCAAGATGGACTCAAGCACTATTATTGAACTATACTGTATTTTTTGAGTGATGTGAAGCTTTTGACAAGCGCTGCGCAAAGGAGGCCCATTTGTTTTTGTTTTTTTGAAGGGGGCCCAAAATTCCTGGCGGCGCCCCTGAGCGGGCATCTCCAGCACTAAGGCAGTGGAGCTGCCGGCCACGAGAGAAGAATTAACCAGTCCATTGAAACCATTTGTTTGGTCTAGTGAGTGGCAACAGTCCTTTGAGGATCTTAAGTGCCTTCTCAGGTGTAACCCTTTCGTGTCTGCTCCAAATTTTTCCTCATTGTCTAGAAGCCCCAAATCTAGCGTGGGCACTTCTTGGGGGCTCCTGATGAAAAAGCAAGTGGCCCCATGTCTCCAGGGCAAAGTTGAAAATTCACCCCACAGACTTGCATTGAATTAGGGTTAACAATAAGGCTGAAACTAGGGTTAGGGTTAGGGTTAGCTGAAATTAGGGTTAGGGTTTCAGGGTTCCTCAAGTACTAGAAGCCCCAAATTTATTATTGTCATACCTCTTGAGCCGGGTTATGACAATATCGTCTCCAAAATTTCGAAGATATCGAAGATATCGTGTGTCGTGATGTTGTCATTATTGTGGGCCAAATATCGTCACAGTATCGAATCGTGGGTTAGCCGTATCGCCCCACCCCTATTATCAACACAAGATCACATATGTACAGTACATGTACAGTTTAATTAGTGTGTTACTTTGTTTATGAATTCATTTCTTTATGTTCTTCCAGATGTCCAGCCTGAGACGTCGATCAGCACGCGTTGCCTCAAAAACCAAAACAAACAAGTGACATGTTGGTATTTGGGATATGTGTATTTCATTGTGTGCATCTTTGTGATAGGACAATAAATGCAGTTCTTTAAACGTTACTTTGTGTCCTTGTATTTGCAGGTGTGGGCAACACGTTCAACTGTCCACATGACTGAGTCTGCCTCCAGCAATGTCACAGCAGTGCAGCAGGTTTGTACTTATTCATTTCCACTTCATCACCTGTGTGTGTTTTCTAGGCTTTACACCGATCTTATCGGCTGTATCGGATCGGCCGATATTTGGCATTTTTTGAAACGTTCATGATCGGGCGTCATGTCATGAATCACCGATCAATGACGTCATGGTCGTGTTGAAACTTTTTTAATCTGTCTCATTTCCTCCAAAGTAGTTTCACAGCATCGACATGTTTATTTGTTTGTATCCGAGTGTTATGTAAATGTATAGATTTGGGTTTACATTGTTTTCAGTTCCTTTTGTCTGCTGTGTGTCCGTTTGGGCACTAGATGGCGCAGTAGATCCTGTGTTCCCTTTTTTTTGCTTGTTCCAGGTGCGGAAAGGTGATTGGCTGGTGCCAATATTTAAGGAGGAGGACTTCAACACCTCGGTCTCTTTGTCCTTCTCCCAGCTCCCAACCAGAGGCCATGTGCCGCAGCAGCAGTGTTCTGTTTTCAGCCATCAATTCTGTTTTGTAATCTATTTCAGTTCCCTTTGTGTCCACGTAGCCCGTAGGGGAGGGAAGCCATTTGTGTTGTGACCCTTTTCTCCTGTGTTTTAGTTAAGGAGGTTAGTTTGACTGTCATTTATTTGATTGTTTTCTTCATAGGTAAGATCCATAAGAGAGCCATTTTGTTTGTTGTTTTGGCCATGCCCTCCCTGACGCCAGTGCAATGATGGTGACGTTTAATAAAAACCATCCTGTGGACGAAGCACCTTTGTCTAATTTGAGAGCTGGGAGAAGGGGGGGGAGCCTTTATGTTGTGTCCTGGTTCCCCCTAGGCCGGGGCATAACACCGAGAGCTAATGGTTCATGATTCAAAAACCTTCATTTTCGTCTTCGTGCCTCTTCCTGTTTTGAGTACTGTCGCTATGTGACGGACAATAAAGTTTCTTTGAATCTGCAATATATGCAACGCTACAGTACCTCGCGGGGGAACTTTGGCAAAAAATTTCAACACCACAAATTTAATCAGGCACTGAGTATGTCGAGTTTAAGAAACGCAGCGCGGAGAATGAAAAAGAAAAGCAAACTCTGAAACGGATGCTAAAGCAAACAACTTTAGACGGTGCTCGTGAGAAGGCAAGGGGTGTACAGAAACAAGTATTTATTGCCCCTAACGTGATCGGATCGGTGATCGGCACAAAAATCGTGATCGTGTAAAGCCTAGTGTTTTCCTTTCTATGTTTATTGGCATAAAATCACATCTTTCTTATTTTAATCAGGTGGAGACGACGCCACAGATGACCAGAGCTGTGCCCGTGGTTCCTGTGGCTCCCGTGGTTGCCAGCACCAAGCCAGAGGAGGCCAGCACCGTCCAGGAGGCAACACAGAAGATCAACGAAGCTAAGGAGGCTTTTCTTTCTTCTTCTGTTGCCTTTGACTGCTCCGCTCGTTCTACGCCTCGCACATGTGATTTGTGATCCATCATCAGTTAGTACTAGTGAAGATGCAGTGGCAGATTATGGCACTGGTATTAGATTAGCCAAGGTTCTGCATGGTTCTTTTCATCAAGGCAAAACCGGTCACGGTTTAAAATTCCAGCACCAGCTGGCCACAGTGAGTCACTTCAGAAGAGCAAAACTCCTCACTTTGACATGGATAATTCTGACGTAGAGTTTGTCAGTGCTGTGACCAATGAAGAGTGTAACTTCTCTCCCCTTGATGTTGATGTTTGTTTAGACCTTTGCAAAAACTTGAAGATTCATTTGGACCGTGCAAGTTTTCCAATTTCTGATTGCAAAGGCCCATTAGGTTCGCCGTGTACAAATGAGAATGTAGAGGCTGATGGAAACTGCTTCTTCAGAGCCATCAGTCAAGCTGTGACTGGTTTATAGACACAGAAGTGGAAATTCAGGTTGCAGCAGATTGTTTACGATTAGATGTGTACACTTTTATCGATGGTCATGGGTTGAAGTACAGCTCTTGCAAGAAACAATTCTCACATTGTTTATATTTATGGATGTATTTGTTTTATATGGAAGCAGTTACCATAATCCAAATTAAAATAAGAATATAACATAACAGAAATGCTTTTTCATTTTAAGAACGAAGCTGCATTATTTGACTCATAATTAAAATGGTTAATAAGTCATTCAATCTGCATTTTCATTTTCTTCTTCAAGACTGCTCATTCTTGTACTTAATTCAAATGAAAAAGGAAAACACATTTGAGATTTAATTTTCAAAACATGCACCAGCAAAGAGTTACCAAAATTCAATATAAAATGTAAAATTCAAAAATGAAAAAGCAATAGCAGAATGCTTTTTCATTTTATGAACAAAGCTGCATTATTTGACTCATAATTAAAATCATTAATAAATATTCCTATGTGCATTTTCATTTTCTTATTCGTGTTGCACCTTTTATGACACAATCAAAAAGAAAACTGAGGGCATTGCTTTTTAATTTTCGTGGTCCTGCCCTGCACAAGAGTTACCACAACTCGAAAACGAAATCGCAATCTCAAAGTAAGCGCGCGGCGCAGGAAAGTGACGTCAGCAGCTCTCCACCTCCGCTGTGGGTATGGCGGTATGACGCCAAGTGTCATTTGCCTCCTGTTATGTGTAAATTCTAATGTTTGTGAATTTAATAAATGTATATATATACTTTATATTTAAAAAAAAACAAAACAAAACAAAAAAAAGGTATAGCGGTATGACACCACTTTGCCATCGTTACTTTTCACGTCATTGAAGTTGCCGGTAAACGAGATTTAAATCGCAGAAAAACGTGGACCACTGACGGATCTCGTTGGTCGGACAGATTTGAGCATGGCGCACATTGACACAATTGTTCAAACCCTGCTGGATTTAGCTTCCCAGGTGGAGTTGAATAGTGTATCTGAATCTGATGCTCGGGACCGAGTTGAGCAGGTATTCTGCCGTCCCAGATACGGACGCAAACAAGGTTGCCCTAGCCAACCTGTTGTCAGTTATGGAACACCTTGATGCACCAGCACAACATCAAAGCTAAAGCTATTTGTTACATGGGTGGAGTAACAGCTGTTCGGCGTCGGCCACCAGTCCATCCGTCGCAGGATGCGATGCAACGGATCATTGCTTCTGTTCGGCGTCGGCCACCAGTCCATCCAACGAAGGATGCGAAGCAACAGATCAATCCGTCGACTGGTGGCAGATGCTGGTGCGAGATCTGTCAGTGGTCCACGTTTTTCGGCGATTTAAATCTCGATTACCGGCAACTTCAATGACGTGAAAGAAGTAACGATGGCAAAGTGGTGTCATACCGCCATACCTTTTTTTTCTTTTTAAATAAAAAAAAAAAAATATATATATATATATATATATATATATATATCTTTATTAAATTCACAAACATTAGAATTTACACATAACAGGAGGCAAATGACACTTGGCGTCATACCGCCATACCCACAGGTGGAGAGCTGCTGACGTCACTTTCCTGCGCCGCGCACTTACTTTGAGATTGCGATTTCGTTTTCGAGTTGTGGTAACTCTTGTGCAGGGCAGGACCACGAAAATTAAAAAGCAATGCCCTCAGTTTTCTTTTTGCTTGTGTCATAAAAGGTGCGACACGAATAAGAAAATGAAAATGCATATAGCAATATTTATTAATGATTTTAATTATGAGTCAACTAATGCAGTTTCGTTCTTAAAATGAAAAAGCATTCTGCTATTGCTTTTTCATTTTTGAATTTTACATTTCATATTGAATTTTGGTAACTCTTTGCTGGTGCATGTTTTGAAAATTAAATCTCAAATGTGTTTTCCTTCATTTGAATTAAGTACAAGAATGAGCAGTCATGAATAAGAAAATGAAAATGCAGTTTGGATTATTTATTAACGATTTTTTTTATGAGTCAAATAATGCAGCCACGTTCTTAAAATGAAAAAGCATTTCTGCTGTTGCTTTTTCATTTGGATTATGGTAACTGTCTGCTTCCACACTCCAGTGGTTCTGCACATTAGTATAAATAGAGTGATTCTCTATCATGACATCACAGGACGGCGGCACACTGACTCATTCCATGAACCTGGACACTGATGATCCAGACTTTGGACCAGATGAGCCAACAGGCCACAGTGGAAACGGGTCAGAACATGGGACTGGCTGCTGAAAGTATACAGGTAGGTGGCGCTGTCATCCCAAGTTGTGTGGTGTGGAGGATCGGGGCCAAAGTTCCAGATGCTCACAGATGTGACTGTGGATTCAGGAGGAGTGTTTGAAGGCTGGACTCCCAACAGTGATTGGCTGCTGAGGACCTCTCAATCACAATCAGGTTTTTTTAGTGGCTGTGAGATTGAAAGTGAGATTGCATTGTCCAGGGAGGAGGACAGCAGTCAGTCATGTTTCACCTCCAGTCAACACGCAGTGGTTCACATGAAGGTCCAAGAGGCCTACAGACCTACACAGAGTCTGGATGTGGCAGCACAGTGGCATCATTGTCTTTGTTGTGTTGTTTGGTCATTGTGATCCAATGTAATGTGAGAGAAGGACGAGTGCAGTTCTATCTGAGTGAGTTGCTTACAAATACAGATCGCACGATTTCTATCCCAATTGTTAAGTGGGAAAGAGACCTGTCTCTCCAGCCTCACTCTAATTTCTGGAGAACAATCTGCCTGAACACCTTTTCACTGATAAAACAACCTAATCTACAATTAATACATTTTAAAGTACTCCACAGGATCCACTACACTGGACAGCGGATGTTTCAGATGGGCATGACCGCCTCTCAGACCTGCTCACACTGCACAGTTAATGTCCCAGATAATTACCTACACGCTGTATGGCATTGCCCACCAGTAAATAAATTCTGGCACGTAGTATGCAATGATCTATCAGCACAGGTTGGTTACAACATCACAGCCACTCCTTCTTTTTGTCTCATAGGGGACCTCAGTGATATCACATCAGATAAGGCAGAATCTCGCATGCTGATCACCTCCTTATCTATCGCTAAGAAAACAATCCTCACAAACTGGAAAACAAAACAACACCTGCACATTGCACAATATAGGAACTTACTGTTAGACCACACCTCCTTGGTAGGAATGTCTGCTTCATCCTATAACTAACTAGTAATCAATCAATAGCTGAGGCTGCTGGTTGATGTGGGCAGCCGTGGTCGTGCTGCCGCGGGCCGGGTGCGGTCTGGGGGGGGGGTTTTGGGCGTGGGGGGTTCGGCTGCTTTGCGGGTTGGTGGGGGGTCGGGGGTTGGGTGCCCCGGCGGGGGGCTGGGCCTGGTGGTTGGTGGGTGGTGCTCCGGGGGTGGTGCTCCGGGGGGGGGGGTCCCTGGCTCTGGTCTGTTTCGGGGGATTTGTGTCTTGGGTGGTCGCTGCCCGGCCTTCTGGCCTTAAGACCCTCTCCAATCTTAATAGCATTATAGACACTTAGGGCCTGGGGGGGTGGTTCGTGCACTGCGGCCGCCGCCCTGCTCAGCAGCAGTGTGGTTGCCCCAGGGCCTTACCACCCCTCCATTTTAAACGCACTATAGTTCAACACACCAGCAAGTGCACATATACACACACTGACACCCCTACACACAGTGGGGTCGGCCTGCTAGCGGGGGCGGGATCCGGCATCTTTCCCACTCTGGATGGGCCCTGTGCAGTCCGGTGCCCCAGGGGTGCGAGACCGGCTGGGCCTATGGGGACCTCGCCACTTGCGGCGATGCGCCATACTGGGTCCGTAGGGGGGGGGCCTCTGGGTGCCCGGGCCTGCCTTGGGTACCAATCCTCCCGGTGGGTGAAGTGGCTGGGTCCTGTCATGGGGATGAGTCTGGTCTCGCTTGCCCTGGGGGGCCCCCGTCCGGGGGCCGGGCTCTGCTGTCTGTTCGCCCCGGGTGGTGTCCCTTCTCCTTGGGGTATCTGCCTCCCTGTCATCTTGCCCTGGCTCGTGGGGCGGGTGCCCTCCGGTCCGGGGGCCTGCTGCTTCGGGCCTCTTTCTGGCCGGCATTGCGGCGGGTGTGCCGTGTCCGGGCCCCCCCCCCCCCCCCCCCCCCCCGGGCTTGTCGCTGGCGTGGGGCGGTTGCGGCCTCGGAGGCCGCACTAATTGGCAGCCTACTTCCAGTGACGTACTTAAACACACCCACTCCCACATTCAGGTACACACACCACCACATCCACACACACACACACACACACACACGCACGCACGCACGCACGCACGCACACACACACACAGGAGCAGGAGCTCTAATTGGCTGAGAGCTAAATATCTTCTTATCTTACTGGGTGTAAATTAATCTGTCCATTTTTTAAATGTCGAAATTTAACATTTGGTTTCTATTTTTTCAGATATTATTTCTGTCAAATTCATTTGAATCAACAGAAGAAGAAAATCAGTGTGTAGTTCAAACTTTGTGCGTCTTTGTGTTCAGTTTTTCTACTGTAGTTGTGCTTTTCTTTTCATTCCAGATGAATTCCACTCAATATCCTTTTCAAACCTTGTAGGTGTTGAGTGAGCTGCAGCGCCCCCTGGCTACAAGTTTAATACTTTGACTCTGCCGACCGAGGTAAAAAAACCAACAAACTCTGACACTTTGCTGAGGACCTCCTGGAGGAGCTGAAGGTGCAGAACCTTCTCAGGCCTCTCTGAGGAGGAACTTGCGGCTGTCGGTCCTCTGCTGCCCCCTGCTGGTCACACAGGCCTCTTACACCTCCGTTTGTCTGTTCAGCACATACTCAATTTTTTAATGGCTCTGTAAACGTCACTGATGAGACGATTTTATGATTCCTGCAGTTAAAATGTTTTAATTCCAAATCTGCAAAAAGCTTCTGATCAATGAAGACAGAGTTGATTAAAATGATTTCAAAATTGACCCGTTTGAGAAAAGCTGCACTGTGGCATTGTTTGCATGTTGTTTTAGCTCTCAGTGGCTTCATTTCGCATTTTTCTTAAAAGCTTTGTTTAGTGGTCCATTGTGGTCAATGGGACACTGAACATCCGCTTTGTGTGCCCGAGTTTTAAGAGGATCAGGTGCGGACATTTTAGCATTTAAATTATTATGGCTTATTAGCATAGGTACGTAGTACCTCACCTGTCCGTTCTTTTTACAGTGCTTCCTGAACACCTCACTGGCACACTACAGCCGCCTGCGAGCACAAAGCTGCGCAGAGCCTCCTCGTTGTTCTCCTCACCTGGAGGACGCTTGGTGATCAAGACCTGTGGCCCAAAACTCGGTCCTATAAGATAAGTGCAGGAACACTGCCGCTTCGCCCGCACTTGATTGTGCTAGCCGCCCCGTACAGACGGTGGACGGTGCATGTTGCTTCCGTCCCGCCTTGGTTTTACTTGTTGTTTTTCCGTTCTCGTTGTGTTTTTCTTCGTTTGCTTACGTCGCCACTGCTGACCCTCAGACAGCAGACGTTACACTATCAAGTCGCCGGTCCAGCCACAGTGGTGTGTGTGCGTGTATGCGTGTGCGTGTATGCGTGTGCGTGGTTGGTGGGAACGTGTGTGTGTGTGTGTGTGTGTGTGTGTGTGTGTGTCATTGCATTGTTTGTTTGTTTTTCTTGCTATTTCAGTACATTTGACAGATTTTAGGGAACTTTTAGTAACCAACTGTTTATCTTTTCTTTTGTAGTCGCTGAGAGCTGCTGGTTGTGGCGGTGTCCCGGGTGGTGGGCCCCTTCGCGTGCTGTGACCCGGGATTGTGGTTGTTTTCTTCTTTTTTTTTGCACTTCACTTTCTTTGCAGGTGTGTCACGTGTGAGTGGGGTGTTCCTTGTTTTCTTTGGTTCCTCCCCCGTTTGGCCCCCTCATCGGTAAGCCTCAGTTTCTACACCAAGAATAAGGAGCTCAGTAGCTCCGTTTTAAGTGTTGGTCTGTTTGTTCCTTTTATTTTTAAATGTTGAATAAAAGTTGGTTTGATATTTTAAACATTCTGAACCACGTCTCCTACTCCTTCCTCGTAGAACCTACCTGTGTGCCTAATTATTACTTTTGTGTTTAGTAGAACTCCCTGGGTGAAATTCCCAGGGTGGCGTTGTCGGTTCCTTTTCATTTTGTTAAATTCCCAATATTAAATCTTGCTTTATCAGATAGCCATAACCACTCTCATCGCCACAGGATATTTGAGTCAACTGAGTCAAACTGTCGTGTCTACTTCCCAGTCTCAATAAACATGTTCACTACTGTGGCATATCGGACTTTCCCGCCGCGAGTCGCTCATCAACATACTGCTGTGAAAGAGGGGTGACGTCACAGAACGCGACGTGCATTTAGGTGCTGCTGCGTAAAACTAAAAGATATTCCTGGGCAAATATTCATTTGACAGACGTAAACGAAGTGAAATATGACTTCAATTTAAGTTTGTTTTAGTTTGTTTTTATAAACACACAAAAAAGTTTGAGTTAGTTATCGTTTTTGAAAAAAGTTCTTGACTTCTACTTTAGAGATATTTATGACGAGTTGTTGTATATAAACGGTGTGACTATGTGGTTCGGCAAGCGGTGGTGCTGTCTGTACATAGCTTAGCAAACGGCTAGCGCTAGCACCCCCTTTCAATGCCAGAGTTAAAAGATCCACACGGAGTGTTATGACCCACGGATGGGTCTAGGTGCCTCTATCTTTGTGTCTGTGTGTGTGTCTGGATGTCGGCTGCTGATTGGACGCGCCACGGCTGACAAGGAGGAGCAGTCGAGCCAGCCTGAAGGTCATCCCTCCTCCGCTCCCAACTCTGCAGTTAGTCACTTCTGAAATGGTGTTAGAGCACGCAGCCATAGGTAGTGATGGCCGATCGAGGCTTTGTTGAAGCTTCGACACTTGTTTCAAAAAATGGTTCATTACTCGAGGCTTCAATGACACAGTGCTCGAGGAGGTCATCTAGTGCTCAATAAAATGAAGTGCAATGGAAACGTGTTCATTGTTTGGGATTTGATTCGCCATGCATTCTTGCTGGACAACACTACATGCTTGTATGGTTCAATGCTGATACAATAAAATAAAAATGAAAAATAAAGACAATGTCTCTTTTTTGGCACGACTGATTGTAGTAGACTATAGCTCTTATACTGAGCCTGACAGTTTGTGCAATGAATTATATTATATCCTAAAACAAGACTAAATAGCCCATAGTTTAAAGATATGTTCAATAGTAAGTGTTCAGTGGGTCAGATGTCAAATGTGATCTATTTAAAATGTAGAATAGATGAGCTAAATAACACATATATAATACACATTGATGGGAATTGAACCGTCGCCTCAGTCTTGCAAGTCCAAAATTGTCATAATGTACCACAAACCCAAATCACACTCCCTTTTTTTCATCTAAGCTGTTTGAGTAGCGTTAGCACACTGTGATTCCTCATCAACTACAGGCCTACACTTCAAATAATTATGAGAAAAATCCAACGTAAAGAGAGCACTTCCATTAGGAAATAGTCAACATGAAATTTCGTCCTCTACTGACACCTGCTGGTCAAATTGAATCGTTGCAAATATTGTGAAGAAGTTGTCATCTAATTCTAATCCTAAACAATATGGCCATTCCAAGTCAAGTATTAAGACAATTAATCAGGTTTGTACTGCTTGATTGAACACATTCATCCCGTTCCAGTGCACTAAAACCCACTTCCCTTCAGGACCGTGTCAGCGAAGCCAAAACTTCCTTGATTGACGCTGTTTCCCAGCATGCAATGCAAGCTAGCGATTCACAATACTATTCCATCACAAACATGGATGTAAAAAAGAAAAAGGGGAAAAGGGGAAAATGAAACTTCAGGAACAGCAACCATTGCAATACAAGCAGAAGTGGGCCGAAGTTTTATATTATGTATACCATAATACAGCCTTCTGGTGGACAAGCTATACTATTTAAGCCGTGTCTTCCTATGGCACTTCCGTGGGTGGAAGCACATGGTAGAGGTCACGTGCTGGTTATGCGTCACCCCTCGGGGCCCTTGCAGGGGATCTGCAGGGCATGTGATTCATGTGAGTATATGGAAAATATGGGTCAATGTAGTCAGTCGTAACATATATAGATATAGATATATATATAGTCAGCTGCTTTCAGTTGACATATTAAATCTATTGTGATATGGAACGATAGTTCATAATGTACGTGTTACTTGCTTTGCAGATAAGGTGTACCCTATTTCTTGTGCTCCTGGTTATTTTAAAAGGCAGACAAGAACGTTGTTTGCTGTTGGAGGGCTACAACAACACTTCGATGCTACGCTTTGTGCCGTCGCTACGGACCCCAAACTCTCGTTCTTGTTGGATTCGGGTTCGGAGCAGACTGGTGGGAGAGTTTGTGTACAGGTTTTGCAAAGGAACGGTGTCTTCAGTTTCTACACACGCTCATTAAAGTGCCGACCGTGGAGGAAGCTGGTGCCGCTGCACGCCGTTTCCAGCAGAATAACAGCGAAATTACCAAAATAAAAACAAATCAGGAAAAGATGTCTTTGCTGTGCTTTTATTTACAAAGTTAAAATTCTTCTAACTTACAAAAAATGTGAACGAAAAGGTAGAAATATAAATACGAAGGAATACGTATTTGTTCAGGGGTGCGCAAAGCCGGAGCCCTGCATTTGCTGCGCTACCCTTTTTAAAAAGGTCTCCGTTGCGCGTTATTTTAATATGTCCATCTCTTTTAGAAGAGAAAGCATCGCCCCGGTCTCATCCTCTCTCCAAATGTCAACATTCTTATTCGCGTTTGCCAGGTTGTTTCGCGCCGTCTGTTTTGTTAGAGGTCGTAGTTGTGCGGTCATGAGTCGCGAGAGCGAGGCGTGGCGCATGCGCACTCGCATTGTCCAGTTAATAGTCCGATTAAGGCGTATACATGGCCGTGAAATTTGAATTCCAATCGCATTATCTGGGTGTCTCAATCGGAGTTCTCCGATTCTAATCGGAGTTCTCAAACTCCAATCATAATTGGAGTAAGGTGTTTACACGCACGTGAGTTCTCCGATCATAATCGGACTAAGGCAATAATTCGATTTTCTCTAGTGCCATGTAAAGGCACTGAATGTAGTGGTTCAGACCAGACGCGAACAGGCGCGCGGCTCGTGCCATTCATTTCAATGGAAGCCGAGCGCCGACGAATTTCGCGAGCGAGGCTCCAACTGGTTCACACCAGACGCGAACAGCTCCGCGACGGTCGACAAGCGCTTCTGCTCAGCTGCAGTCTTTTTTTCACTCCCACTTGAGCTTCTTTTTTTTTTCTTTAAAAAAAATTAGATAAAAAAAATCATTTTCATCATCGCCCCCCCTCGCCCCGTAGCCAGCCTGCTCCGTAGCTTACTTTTTTGTGTGTGTGTGTGTGTGTGTGTGTGTGTGTGTGTGTGTGTGTGTAAATAAATAGAAACACGCACTCAGGTGTCCATCTCAAGACAAGACCTCTTTCATAATGATCATTGACCGGCATCTCTAGGATCAAACAGACGTATTTTGATCAAGTCTTCCTCTCTGTGTGTGTTATATTTGTACTGACAAATATAACATACAAATATGATATATGATCGAATTTATCATTCGGTTTTTATTTTTGAAATTAGTTTATTTTGAAAATTCACCGGATTTTCTCGTTTTTATTGAGCGACTTCCTGTACTATTGACGAGGATCGCTCGCAGCTCGCGCACGAAATAGAGCAGACGCCGAAACAACAAATGCATGCCGCGAGCCGCGCAACCACCACATTGATTAACGTGGGCGCCGAATGGAAGCGCTCGGCGGCGCTTCGCGGCGCTTTGTGGCGCTTCCGCGTCCAGTGTGAACCGGGCGTTACGTCGCTCGGAAAAATGTGTCGCCTGAGCCTCCGCCCCCTCCGTGCCCATTGGCGGAGGGAGGGCTCATTGAAAAAAAAAAAAAAAATCGGTGTTCCTTCGGCGCGCCTGGGAAACTCTGAAATTATGAATAACTTAAGCTCGTTTTTGTCCCATTTGCCTGCATCAGCCCGTCATGATATTGTTAAATTAATTGAGAGCCACCCACTATTGTTTTCTGACCACCCCCGCTGTAGAATAGCATAGAAGTAGAGGGACATGCCACAACTAAGCAGCACGCACACAGAGTCATTATTGGGAAGTTAAGAAAGAAGCTTTGGCTCTCCTTCTGACAGTGCTCATCTTGATGTTAATTTGGGATCAGGTTTTTACAGACTATAATGCCCTCGTAGATGCGGTGGTCTCTGCCCCTGCAAGACTTCAATCTCCAGATTTGCCACAGGAAGGGGGGTTGATAATGTGTTGGCAGATGCATTACGATGTGGACTAGCTGCGGAATTCTTATTTTGGGGGAAGTGAGCTGTTTTTCTTGTTTAGTTTTGTTTGTCGGTATGTTAATAGGGTTTAGTTCTTAAGAGAGGGGGTGTTATGACCCACAGGTGGGTCTTGGTGCCTCTATGTTTTTTTTGTGTGTGTGTGTGTGTGTGTGTGTGTGTGTGTGTGTGTGTGTGTGTGTGTGTGAGAGAGAGAGAGAGAGAGAGTGGATGACGCCTTGCAGGTGCGGTCCTGGATGTCGGCTGCTGATTGGACGCGCCACGGCTGAGAAGGAGGAGCAGTCGAGCCAGCATCGCCCCGGTCTCATCCTCTCTCCAAATGTCAACATTCTTATTCGCGTTTGCCAGGTTGTTTCGCGCCGTCTGTTTTGTTAGACGTCGTAGTTGTGCGGTCATGAGTCGCGAGAGCGAGGCGTGGCGCATGCGCACTCGCATTGTCCAGTTAATAGTCCGATTAAGGCGTATACATGGCCGTGAAATTTGAATTCCAATCGCATTATCTGGGTGTCTCAGTCGGGGTTCTCCGATTCTAATCGGAGTTCTCAAACTCCAATCATAATTGGAGTAAGGTGTTTACACGCACGTGAGTTCTCCGATCATAATCGGACTAAGGCAATAATTCGATTTTCTCTAGTGCCATGTAAAGGCACTGAATGTAGTGGTTCAGACCAGACGCGAACAGGCGCGCGGCTCGTGCCATTCATTTCAATGGAAGCGGAAGCGCCACGAAGCGGAGCGCCGACGAATTTCGCGAGCGAGGCTCCAACTGGTTCATACCAGACGCGAACAGCTCTGCGACGGTCGACAAGCGCTTCTGCTCAGCTGCAGTCTTCTTTTCACTCCCACTTGAGCTTCTTTTTTTTTTCTTTAAAAAAAAATAAATAAAAAAAATAATTTTCATCATCGCCCCCACTCGGCCCGTAGCCAACCCGTAGCTTACTTTTGTGTGTGTGTGTGTGTGTGTAAATAAATAGAAACACGCACTCAGGTGTCCATCTCAAGACAAGACCTCTTTCATAATGATCATTGACCGGCATCTCTAGGATCAAACAGACGTATTTTGATCAAGTCTTCCTCTGTGTGTGTGTGTGTGTGTGTGTGTGTGTGTGTGTGTGTGTGTTTAATCTCTCTCGCACTCTGATACAATGTACTGACAAATCTAACATACAAATATGATATATGATCGAATTTGTCATTCGGTTTTTATTTTGAAATTAGTTTATTTTGAAAATTCACCGGATTTTCTCGTTTTTATTGAGCGACTTCCTGTACTGTAGACGAGGATCACTTGCGGCTCACGCACGAAATAGAGCAGACGCCGAAACAACAAATGCATGCCGCGAGCCGCGCGCCTGTTCGCGTCTACTGTGAACCACCACATTGATTAACGTGGGCGCCGAATGGAAGCGCTCGGCGGCGCTTCGCTTCCACGTCCAGTGAACTGACGTTAAATGCATGGCGCGATCCGCGAGGGGAGCCGCGCGCCTGTTCGCGTCTGGTGTGAACTACTAAATTGATTAACATGGGCGCCGAATGGAAGCGCTCGGCGCTTCGTGGTGCTTCCCCGTCCAGTGTGAACCGGGCGTTACGTTGCTCGGAAAAATGTGTCGCCTGAGCCTCCGCCCCCTCCGTGCCCATTGGCGGAGGGAGGGCTCATTGAAATTTTTTTTTTTTAAAAAATCGGTGTTCCTTCGGCGCGCCTGGGAAACTCTGAAATTATGAATAATTTAAGCTGTTTTTGTTGTTGTTGTTGTTTTTGTCCCATTTGCCTGCATCAGCCCGTCATGATATTGTTAAATTAATTTAGAGCCACCCACTATTGTTTTCTGACCACCCCCGCCGTACGTCAGTTTTGCACCATGACATAAAGTAGAGGGACATGCCACAAGTAAGCAGCACGCACACAGAGTCAATATTGGGAAGTTCAGAAAGAAGCTTTCGCTCTCCTTTTGACAATGCCCATCTTGATGTTTGGGGTCAGGTTTTTACAGACCATAATGCCCTCGAAGATGTGGTGGTCTTTGCCCCTGCAAGCCTTCAATCTCCAGATTTGCCACAGGAAGGGGGGTTGATAATGTGTTGGCAAGTGCATTGTCACGTGTACATGTGGACTAGCTGCGGAATTCTTATTTCGGGGGAAGTGAGGTTTTTCTTGTTTAGTTTTATTTGTAGGTATGTTAATAGGGTTTAGTTCTTCAGGAAGGGGGTGTTATGATCCACAGGTGGGTCGAGGTGCCTCTATCTTTGTGTCTGTGTGTGTGTGTGTGTGAGAGATTGGATGTCGGCTGCTGATTGGACGCGCCACGGCTGAGAAGGAGGAGCAGTCGAGCCAGCCTGACGGTCATCCCTCCTCCGCTCCCAACTCTGCAGTTAGTCACTTCTGAAATGGTGTTAGAGCACGCAGCCGTAGGGGTGGGCTGCCATTTTCTTTGTCCCCTCTTTTCTCCTGTTTAATAAGTATGTAGGGAGGTTAGCCTTTCTGTATTTGGGTTCTCTTTCTTTCTTTAGTTAGTTCTTAAGGCGAGCTGCTTCGTTTTCGCCAAGGCCCTGTAGCATTCATGACTGACATTGAGGGAACGTTTCATCAAGTAAGAGTTTCCAACCAGGATGTAAACTTCTTACGCTTCCTCTGGTGGCCAGATGGGGACATTACAAAGGACCTACAAGAGCACAGGATGCTGGTCCACATCTTTGGGGCAGTGTCATCCCCAAGCTGTGCTTCATTCGACGACAATCAGCATGACTTCCTAGCCGAGGTTATAAACACTGTTGGTCAAAATTTCTACGTGGATGATTGTCTAAAGGCCGTCAGCACGGTGGAACAAGCAATACATCTGTACCAGCAGCTAACAGACCTGTGCGGTAGAGGTGGATTTAAGCTCAATAAGTGGGTGAGCAATCAACGCTCGGTGCTGGCCGCCATTCCTGAAGAGCAGAGAGCTAAAGAGGTAAAAACACTTAACCTTGACAGAGACCAGCTCCCTATGGAGAGGGCCCTTGGAGCTCAGTGGGATGTACAGCAAGATACATTCACATTCAGCATCAGAACCAAGCTGGGATGGGATGAGGAAATCCCTCAGGTCATGGTACATCCCATATATAGTTTTTCAAGCGCAAAGGAACTCATCGATAACAAATCTACAACCTTGTAAGGGCAAAACCTACTTGTTTTAATTCTGATTAATAAACTAAAGCTTATTCGATTATCATTATGTTGTTTTTTTAAAACGCTCATACAAAACAAAAAAAGTGGAGGGAGAGTAGTCTGAATCGGGTTCTGGAGCATTGCTCCACCTCATCCACCGCACTCATAAGCGTCACATCCACTTGTAGTGCATAATTTCCGCCAACAAGCTTCTCCTGTTACGACTGCACACGTTGACCCATATTTTCTGTTCACTCGCTCATCCGTATCAGGATATGCCATGCAAGGGTAACCATTGGCTCTTGTCTTAGACCTTCCCCGAGGTGGTTGGCGGGGTGACCCACCCAGCACGTGAGCTCTACGATTAGCTCCCACCCACGGAAGTGCCATAGGAAGACACGGATTAAATAGCTTGTCAACCAGAAGGCTGTATTATGGTGTACATAATATAAAACTTCGGCCCACTTCTGCTTGTATTGCAATGGTTGCTGTTCCTGAAGTTTCATTTTTCGTCCCTTTTTATTTTTTACATCCATGTTTGTGATGAAATAGTATTGTGAATCGCTAGCTCGCATTGCATGCTGGGAAACAGCGTCACTCAAGGAAGTTTTGGCTCCGCTGACACGGTCCTGAAGGGAAGTGGGTTTTAGTGCACTGGAACGGGATGAATGTGTTCAATCAAGCAGTACAAACCTGATTAATTGTCTTAATACTTGACTTGGAATGGCCATATTGTTTAGGATTAGAATTAGATGACAACTTCTTCACAATATTTGCAACTATTCAATTTGACCAGCAGGTGTCAGTAGAAGACGAAATTTCATGTTGACTATTTCCTAATGGAAGTGCTCTCTTTACGTTGGATTTTTCTCATAATTATTTGAAGTGTAGGCCTGTATCTGCACACAATTTGGAATTCGTCCCAGCGCCCTGAGCTGTAAATTTGGACGGTGTAAAATGAAAATGGCCATCTGCAGCAGAATGAAAGTGAGATTGCATTGTCCAGGTAGGAGGACAGCAGTCAGTCATGTTTCACCTCCAGTCAACACGCAGTGGTTCACATGAAGGTCCAAGAGGCCTACAGACCTACACTGAGTCTGGACGTGGCAGTACAGTTGGATCATTGTCTTTGTTGTGTTGTTTGGTCATTGTGATCCAATGTAATGTGAGAGAAGGACGAGTGCAGTTATATTGGAGTGAGTTTTTTAGAGTGTAATAGAAGTTATAATGCAGAGTCTGTTTTTATGAAATGTTCTATCACCTGGCATCCATCCATCCATCCATCCATCCATCCATCTTCTACTGCCGTATCCGGAGTCAGGTCTCGGGGGCAGCAGCCTCAGCAGAGAACCCCAGACTTCCCTGGACCCAGTCACCTCCTCCAGCTCCTCCAGTGGGACCCCAAGGCTTCCCAGTCCAGCCCAGAGACCTGGTCAGCACCACTGTGACTCCCTGAGTCCCTGCTGCTCATGTGAGGCTTCAAAGATCTGGCTGCACCTGATTGGACGGTCGTGGAGGATCTCCTTGGTCTTCTTGGTCTCCAGCTGTTTGACCTCATGCTCTCTGTTGACCTCCTCACTCAGTCCCTCAGTGATGTAGAGCTCAGTGTAGATGCTGTTGAGGAGAGTTTGACTTCCTGCTTCTTCACCTTCAGTCACACGTTCACATCTCCTCTCCAGACTGATCTTCTGCTTCTGTAGAAGCTCCTGCAGACCACCAACCTCTGGAGCTGAGAGAAGGTTGGAGAAGAAAACATCAGTGTGACAGTGTGAGCATCATTTTCTGCCCACGACTTGAAGCTGAAAGCATCCAAACTCCATTTTTCAGCTGATGTGGTGAAGCTGCTGTTGTCTGACTGTTTGCTCTAAATGTCCTCCAGTGGATCTTCTGACTGGAGGTCCTGACCACGGTTATAATAGTTAACGAAAACGAACAAAATAACGAAAACTTCAATTGAAAAAAACAATTATCACGTTCCCAGGGGTTAGGATTTTGGTACCTGCCTCGTTGGGCTTCGAAGCGAGCAGAGCTGAGACCATAAGGGTGACGTAGCAACGTTCAGGACACTGATTGGCCAAAGGCAGTCTTTCACGAAAGACCAAAACTGCCATTTTTAAATGCCTCGCGTGTGGATTTTTACATTAACACGTATTAAAAACTGAAAAGCTTATGAAACTGTACCATGGGTGAACAAAGAACTACAGACGTTTCTGTTCTCTGTGGCCGAAGAAAAAGCACAATGCAGACAGTTGTGCAGAAAGTTTAGTGTTAGCTAAAATATCGGGCACACAGACGTACTTATTATGTATACATTTCTTTCCATTGTAACAGGTGCTACAAGATCTTCAATCCATTACCTAGAATTGGTTTTCCTTAAACTGATGTACAGGATTACTAATCTGACTTTGATGGGCAAATTTGACAACAGAATACAATTATGAAGCACTAAAACACAGGACCACAAAACAATTAAATGCATGATGAAATAATGATATGCTTTGTTAAATGAAATAAAATGGCATTTTCAACTAAGTAATAAAATAGTCGGTGGTGCAGTGGTTAGCGCTGCCGCCTCACAGCAAGAAGGTCGTGTGTTCGATTCCGGGGCCTGGACCTGGGACCTTTCTGTGTGGAGTTTGCATGTTCTCCCTGTGTCTGCGTGGGTTCTCTCCGGGTTCTCCGGCTTCCTCCCACACTCCAAAAACATGCACGTGAGGTCGAACTTAAGGTTCTAAATTGTCCGTAGGTG
>NW_027466094.1:860000-892500 GCF_046127955.1 Nelusetta ayraudi
AGTGGGATGCAGCATGTTTATTCGTGTTGGAGCAATGACAAGTACTACTAATAAAACAAAAGATGCACAGGGTAAAAAAAATAATCATAAACTCAAGCCCAACAAAGATAACAGATGGGCATAACTGTAACATTACATAGTAATGATTACTAGTACTACCAAAATTTCTCTATTTTACTTTTCAACTCCAACTTGAACTATTCATCCCCTTTTTTCAGCAGCCATTAAGACAAAAGGATGACACTTATGCATTGCATCAAACTGTGATGCACAAAATCAATTAAATTAAATCAAAACAATAAATAAAGTGTGCATTAAACAGGGGGCAGTGCAATACAGTACAGGACTCAACTGATATAGTGCAGTTAGGCAGTATAGCCTATAACAGCTGTTTAGCATCCATAGTAATCCACAGTCAGTGCCATAATCATCCAGTCAGTGTCATATTCATCCATAGTCAGTATAATATATATGATATCGCGCAGACCCTCGTCCTCCACCACATTAATTGGCCTGCAAGCCGTAGCCACACCCATTTAGCCCCCGCTGTTGAAAGTTGGCGTGTGGTGGACACGGCCAGTGGTCTCCGTGCCACACCATCCAACGTGGTTTGCTTTACCTCAGAAGGGGGCGGAGGGCTCTCCGCGTCAGCTGTATGCTTCGCAGACAAGTGAAACGTAAGACTGCTCGTACTCCGGTGGAAACTAAATACAGCTTTACAGTAAATGCATATCACTTTTGTCCTGTCAAGACTGCCATCTGGCAGGGTTTTGAAGTGGAACTTTCCATTTACAATTGACGCCTTATCCATATTAGTCCTTCCTAGTGCTCATCTACGCTCAGTGTCTTTTTCTTTTTTTTTGTTGTGCTTACAAGCCGGCTGCAAGCGTGTGACTGTGTGCTGTGAGTCAATTAATTTCCCGTTTCCACAATCTACGGAGCGGCCAAAGGTTCAAAAAGCACCGTGTGCGTTAATCGCGCGATGAAAAAAATTGTCGGCGATAAAGCGACGTTGACACCCTTACTTTTTATATGAAGAAACCGATCAAATTTTTCCAACCAATTGTTCACCACTTCTTTGAACTTGTGGATGAATGCTGTGCATCCCACATGGAACGCCAACCTTCCTCTGATATTTTCATGCTTAGTTTTTTCTGCCATTTGGCTTTGATGTATCCTGCGTTTGTTGCTGTTCTGTTTCTGAAGGCCCTGATAGATTTTAGAAATGATTTTTCTCTTCATCTTTTTACAGGCTTCGATCAGAATATCTATCACTATATTGCCCTCTCCAGATGATGTTGGTTTGATTCTTTTATCATAGTAATCTCTTAATTGCATGTATCGAAAGAAATCTTTGTTTCCTCGTCCAAATTCCTTTTTCAACTCTCCAAAACTTTTTAAAACCCTTGTGAACGAGTGTGCATACTGCAGTTATACTCCTATCCCACCATCGTCTGTACTCAATGTCTGTGGTTCCTGGTTCAAATCTGGGATCAAGAGAAGGCCACATTAGTAGTTTCCCTCCATATGGTTTTTCTTTTACCATCTTACTCCAGATAGCCGGTGTGTGCTTAATAATTTCATTTTGGTTTTGTTGAGCTGATTTAGTTCTTATGTCTCCTACTAATGCCAGTGTGAGAGTCGTTTCTCTGCCGGCCTCTATCTATTTCCATCGTGCCTGATATTGAGGGCAGCATGTACACATGTAACTTGTTGCCTGTGTATTTACCATAGGTTTCTATTATCAACATCAAATGAGGTAATGTTCTGTCCGGGTCTTGGAGAACCAAAATAATATCATCAGCAAAAAGCCCTGTTAGATGTCCCTGCTCTCCTATATGTATTCCTTTTAGATTGTTACTTTGTCTGATCATTTGTGCCAGCAGCTCAATGAACATAGCAAACAATGTAGCGCTAAGGCAACATCCTTGACGAGTACCATTAATCTTTATCCTTGCCGTAGGTTCTTGGTAGAGACCTTGAATACACTGTATTAACTTTTCTTGGAACCCCAGTTTCCCAAGAACTTGATACAGAAATCTCCAATTCACACAGTCAAGGCTCACCAGTAACAACTTTTGGAGCTGATCTATTATGTATAGGACGGTCCTAGGGCTGGACGATATAGAAAAAAAGCATATCGATATAAAAAAAAGTCATATTGATCGATATCGATAATTATCAAAAAAATTTAAAACATATTTTAATTGCAGCGCTGGATGTTTTATACTATTACTTCATGACAGACTTTTAATAAAGAACACACGAGCACTGAATTCAAATTCAAACTTTTATTCAACCACCTTTTTTAAACACAACTGAATTGTTTGTTTGTTTTTATTATTATTATTATTATTATTATTATTATCATTATTATTATTATTATTATTTATTTATTTATTTATTTATTTATTTAAAAAAAATAGGCTGAGATAGGGCTCGAACGTGCGACTCGACCAGAGGTCTGAAGTTGTGGCGGTTAACAGCTCGTTTTGCACTGATTCCCTGCACTCGTTGTACAGACGAGGAAGAGCTGTGTTTGAAAAATACTTGCAGTCTGGAACTTCATATCGCGGGTCAAGAGTGGCGAGAAGCTGTTTGAAGCCAAGCTTTTCAACGGTGGTTATTGGCAGCATATCCCTCGCTATGAAGCATGTTACTACATGGGTGATGTCCTTATGGCGCTTGGACGCTTTGTCGTATTTACTGCAAGAAGTCCAGTTTGGTCTGCTTTACTTGCTTGGTGCTGGCGCTGGCAGCGGATTCCTCCGACATCGTGGAGCCGCTGGGTCTGCGTTTGCGATTGGTTGGAGGAAGAAATGACCGTAATATTAAGCTACATGATTGGCTATGATGAAAAAGGAAGTGAAACTTTTTCTATCAAACTTTTTATCCACCCCTTTTTTTCCTATCGCAGCACACGTCTATCGATCGATATATATCGTTATGGAATTATCGTCCAGCCCTAGACGGTCCCGTCTAATGTTATCTTGAGTCTGCCTACCTGTTATAAAACCTGACTGATCCTCATCTATCAAGTCCGGCATAAAACTTTCAAGTCTTTTTGAGATGATTGAAGTAAAGATCTTCTAGTCAACATTTAAGATTGAAATGGGCCTATACGATTCACAAAGTTCCTTATTTTTCCCTTCTTTTGGAATAACTGGAATGACAGCCTCTTTCCATGAGGGAGGCCGTTTGCCCTCTGTCAGAGTCAGATTAAAAGAATTTAGGAGTATCGGGGTTAATTCTTCTCCAAATGTTTTATACCACTCACTAGGAAACCCATCACTACCTGGCGCTTTGGTTGATTTTAAGCCTGCTAATGGCAGCATCTATTTCTTTTTTGGTTATACTGGAAATGAGTTTTCTATTTTGCTCATCTCCAATGGCTGGTAGGTCCAATGAGTCAAGGAATTCTTTCATCTCACAATCTTCTTTAGCCGTGAGTTGGGTATATAGATTCTCATAGTAATCTTTAAAAACCCTCTCTATTTCTTCAGGTTCAAGTAGTAGCTGTTTCGTTAATGGGTCTCTAATTTTACATATTGCATGAGAAGCTTGCTGGGCCTTTATTCCTCTTGCTTAATATTTGGTTGATTTACAGCCTGATTCATAGTGGGTCTGTTTAATGAATTTCAGCTTTTTCTCAACATCTAGCCTCAAGACATCGTCTATTTCCCTTCTGACACCGATTATTTGTTGTGACACTGTATCGTCCTTATTGCTTTTGTGTTGCTGTTCCAGAGTTGTTCATTGGTTTACCAGCTTCTTGTAACCTTCTTCTTTATGTGGCAGGTGGGTTTGCCCCCACCTTCGCGTCATCAATCACACCTGCGCCGGAGTGCAATCTTTGCGTCCCTCAGTGCGTTTACATGGTACTAGAGAAATTTGAATTATTGCCTTAGTCCGATTATGATCGGAGTTTGAGAACTCCGATTGGAATCGGAGAACTCCGATTGAGACACCCAGATAATGCGATTGGAATTCTAATTTCTCGGCCATGTATACGCCTTAGTCGGACGATTAACTGGACAACGCAAGTGCGCACGCGCCACCGCACAACTACGTCGTCTAACAAAACAGACGGCGTGAAACAACCAGCAAACGCGAATAAGAATGTTGACATTTGGAGAGAGGATGAGACCGGGGCGATGCTTTCTCTTCTAAAAGAGATGGACATATTAAAATTACACACAACAGAGACCTTTTTTAAAAGGGTAGCGCAGCAAATGCAGGGCTCCGGCTTTGCGCAGCCCTGAACAAATACGTATTTGTTCGTATTTATATTTCTACCTTTTCGTTCACATTTTTTGTAAGTTAGAAGAATTTCAACTTGTAAATAAAAGCACAGCAAAGACATGTTTTTCTGATTTGTTTTCATTTCGATAATTTCGCTGTTATTCTGCTGGAAACGGCACAAGCTTCCTCCACGGTCGGCTCTTTAATGAGCGTGTGTATAACTGAAGACACCGTTCCTTTGCAAAACCTGTATACAAACTCTCCCACCAGTCTGCGCAGAACCCGCATCCAACAAGAACGAGAGTTTGGGGTCCGTGGCGACGGCACAAAGCGTAGCATCGAAGACATTGTGTTGTTGTAGCCCTCCAACAGCAACACAACAACACAACGCGGACACTTTTCCTTTGATTTTGATTTATTTGGTTTAGACAATTCAGTTTGTCTGTTTCTTTTGTTAGCGTAACCACTTTCTTTGGTTGGTTTTCTTTTCTTTGTTTTGTTGTGAAATTTTGGTGAAACTTTGGGTTTTCTATTGAGTAGCGATTTTGTTATAGTTTGATTTCCTTTTTTAGTTCATTAATATCTTGTTCCCCAGTGATCGTTACCTTTTTGTTTTGGGTTTTGGTCCTGTGTGTGTGTGTGTGTGTGTGTGTGTGTGTGTGTGTGTGTGTGTGTGTGTGTGTGTGTGTGTGTGTGTGTGTGTGTGTGTGTGTGTGTGTGCGCGAAGAATAAATAAGGAGTTGGCATAGCGTGAATTTTGGCTTGTAGTGATTCCCTTAGCTTTGTTTATTCCCTTTTTTGAGTTTTCTTTGGTTTCTTTGGCCCTGTTCCCCTTATTTTCTTATGTTGAACAGTCTTTTTGGTATGGTTCTTATTTCTTTGACACTCAGGCAGCTAAACTTGGTCTATTTTAAATTGTTGTTAAATAAAGCTGTTTCATTGGAAGTCCGTCTCGTCCTCTTAAATTTCAAAGCGTAACGAACCTGTGTAGCCCGTGGAATTTTATTATAGTTTATTTCCTGGGGTGCAACTCCCCAGGTGGCGTTGTCAGGCAACCCCCCCACCACCACCACCACCCCAATTTTCCTTTATACCCACCATCAGAATTGTCTCCACCTCCACCAGACCCTCCCCCTCGCCACATCTAGTCTTTTTTTGATAGGCTGCCCTCGCTATTAACCTCCCTCTCATCACAGCTTTAATTGTGTCCCACAGTATGGTAGTGTCTACTGGACTATCTATGTTCTCCTCCATAGAGCATTTAATCTCTTTCTTAACCTCCTCCAGTGTTTTTGGATTATTTAGCATACCCACATTTAATCTCCAAAGTGTGTTTTTCTTCCTCTTATTTAGACAAATAATAAGGTAATTAATACTGTGTCAGTACAAGTCAGTCGTTCCTATTTTACATTCCTCTATTCTGTATCTGTCTGTAATGTTAATAAAAAAAATAGTCCTCTGTAACGGGTGGAGGTCCCTCCAAACATCAAACATCCCTAGTTCGGCTAGAGAGACGTTGACAAGTTTCGACAGGCGGGTCTGACTTCTGTTGCCATTAGTTGTGTCGAGTTTAGCTTTTAAATCATGTTGAAATCCCCTGCACATATTAGGATTCCTTCACTTTCCACAGCTATGATCTCAAACAGTGATTTCAAAAAGCACTTGTCCAACCCTGGACCAAAGTAACTGAGTTATCATCCAATTTCCCTTTGACTATTACATATCTCCCTTCTTTGTCATTTATTTTTTTAACAACTTCAAAACTGATAGAATTAGAGATTAATATTGTGACACCTCTCTTTGGGCCTTTCCTGAACAAGCTAAAAAAAACATTTCTATATCCAAATCTTTTCAGTGTGTCGTGCTCTTGTTGAGAGAGATGTGTTTCCTGTAGATCAGGCATGGCCAAACTACGGCGTGTCTCTGTCCGGCCCGCGTGAAGGCAGTCAAAAATCTAACCTAAGTTAGAAATGACACTTGAACCTGCAATGAGTATTTTAGTCGTTCTAAATGAGTCCAACGTTAGAAAAAAAGGAGTGACCCGGACTTCCCACAGTCTCTTTTCTATTAACATGGGAATTCAATTTTAATAATTTCTCAACTAAAAACACCGGTCATACTAGAACATCCCTACCAGCTTTCTTCCCTGTATTCTCTGAATTTAATCAAAGAATCTTTGAAACTCTTGTAGCTTTTCTCTGGCTCGTGTCGCTGCTGATGCGTAGCCCCTCCAGGATCCCTCCTTGCACTGCCACTCCGTCGTAGTGCGGGGCACCGAGTGCCGCAGGCCCCTCCGCACCCGTCGCCACCGCCGTCTTCTCCGCCAGGCCGCGTCTCGCCAATTCCTCCTTTACCTCCTCTGCGCTGTTGTAGGTTCGAGTTCCCGTATCCCAGTGGGTCCTCATCTTGGTGAATGGCGTCTGGAAGCGGATGCCCTTCTCCTTCAGGATTCTTTTTGCAGTGTTGTACTCCTTTCTCTTTTGGACCATCTCTGTCGTGTAATCGTGATGGAATGACGGTACTTTATTCCCCAGTTCTATTTTCTTTGTCCATAGCTCTCTCAGGACCCTCTCTTTGGTAGTAAATTCCAGAAAGTTAACAATGATGGGTCTCGGTTGGGCACCGTCCGCTGGCTTCTGTGCAAGTGAGCGGTGTGCTCTCTGAATTTGGAAATTAAAACCTGCTGGCAGGTGCAGTTTGCTTTTCAGCAGGTCTATAGTAGATACGTAGGTTGTTTCTCCTCGGCCTGGACTCCAGGTCAGTTAACTTGTCCTGAAGAGCTTTTTGTTCTCTCAGTGATATGACCAGAGCGTCATTAGCTTCCTGTGCCCAACGTTCTAGCTTTTCAATCCGCGACTCAGCCTCGTTGATCTTGCCGGTCTGGATCTCCTGTTCGGTGATGACTTTCGCAAGTTGTTGATTTATTTCGTGTTTGAAGTCGTCCAAGTCTTTTTCCACGTCGTTCCACAGTGTTTCTCCAAACGTGCGAAGGACTTCTTTTGATTCCGTTTTTAAATCCCGTATCTCCTTGCTAATAATTTTTATGTCCGAGCCCTTTTCCTCGTCGTTAGTCACGAGGAGTTCGTTTCGCCATCTCCCTCTGTTTCAGAGCAAGCTGGTAGTTCCGCCATATTGTCTGTTACCGTGTTTTTGTTTTGGTTGAATCGAGTTTTCCTTCCCATTCCAACGTTCCCCTGATCACTTTGTAGTTAATATGATATCTGACAATAGTTATTCAAGTTTTCGGGGAGTTTTTACCCTAGACGGTCGAGAGCCCTGGTGTCGCGCAGTCTACCGCTTTATGGCCAAACCAGAAGTCCCTTCCCTCTAGCCTTTTCAAGGGGGAGGTGGCTAGACTCGGCTCTTGTGGGACGAGAAGCAGAAGGCCTGTCCGATCGGGGGGGAAGATGAGATGACATTTTTGTGGGTCAACACAAACTCATCTGCGAGGACAGCAGCCTTGGACAATGACGACACTTTCTGTTCATTCAAGAACATTACCACCTTCTCTGGCAAAGAGTCTTTAAAATCTTCTAAAAGAACGAGCTCACGGAGTGACTCAAAGTCATTTTTGACATCATTAGCTGCACACCATTTATCAAAGAGGTTGCTTTTCTCCCATGCAAACTCGACAAAGATTTGACCACTAGATTTTCTATGGTTCCTAAATTTTTGCCGGTAGGGCTCAGGAACAAGCTCATAAGCAGGAAAAATTGCTTCCTTTCCAACATCATATTGCAGGCTGTCTTCTAAGAAAAGAGCAGACACCAACTCCTGTGCTTTTCCCACCCGCTTGCATTGGAGAAGGACAGGCCACATGTCTCTTGGCCAGTTGAGTGGCGAAGCTATTCGCTCCAAGGCACTGAAGTATGAATCAACTTCTGCCTCACGAAATGCTGGCACCAGAAAAATGTTTTTACTGGGGCTGGGCAACGATTAAAAATTTTAATCGCAATTAATTGCATGATTTACCTGATCAATCACGATTAATCACGTCGTATACGCAAAAGCCAATAATGAATTTAAAAGAAGTCTTTCATACACTTTAATTGAAATGTTCTGCCATATAAACAAAAGCACCATAACATTTATCGTGCAAACACTTAACATCAGCACTTTACACAGAAACATTTTTAATGTAAATCTAAAGTTAAAAAAAATGCAAATACAAAATTAAAGCTTATTGCCAATGCCAGGGCATTACTGTTATCCTGTTCCTTATGAAAAATAAGAACAATCTACCTACAAAATCCTGAGCCACAATAATAACGGGCAATTTCTGAGGTAACAGCAGAAACATTTTTCTTTTATCAGGGAGCAGCATAACCAGTCTGCGTTCCCTTGCAAATGTCCCAGTTAGAAAGGGTGAGGCACAAAAACGTTCACTTTTGGGTTTTTCTTCACAGGGGACTAGAATGTAAAGTCCACATTTATACTGGAGTTCCTTTGGAGAATCTCATTCAACTCAGTGCAGTTTGTCAGTTCCTGGAACTTGACGGCCAGTTATTTTAAATGTACTGCCATATGAATTAAAGTGCCATAACATTTACTGTGCAAACACACTATTAAGATCAGCATTTTTGAACAATTAGCAGCTAAGAAAAAAAAATAGTGTAAATTTAAACACAACTTAAACAATGTTATCAAAGCAATACAAAATTAAAGCTGTAAGCAGCGTTTGCGGGACTGAGCCCACCTGGCCACTGCCTGCCGTGACGTCCGCCACCTGGCCACGAGCCCCTGACACCCGCCAACGCTTCCCAACGCCTGGCGATTCCGCCCGAAACCCGCCGATGCCCCATTACTGACGCCGACGCCTGCTGATGACACATCAAGCACTGACTTGACATTACTGACTTGACATTTAGAAACATTTGATTTCTAAATGTGATTGATTACTGTATCATTTTGGAGATAATAAGCCTTAAAGTTGGCTTTTTGTTTTGTTTTGCGACAGCTCCAATATTCCATTTTTACTGTACAATAACATCAAATTGCTCCATAAGCTCTGTCAATGGTTGGTACAGTTGACCTCAGGACAACCTTGAATATATCTTCAATCATTATAAGGCATATTTAATGTACCATTTTGGAGATATTAAGCCTCAAAGTTGTTGTTTTCCTTTTTTTTTTTTTAGCTTTTCAAACAGGCAAAAGGGCCCAGTACTCAATTTTTTACTGTACAGTAACATTGCTTTGCTCCATAATTTCTGTCAGTGGTTGGTACAGTTGACCTGAGGAATACCCTGACTATATCCTCAGTCATTATCAAGCATATGTACAGTATCATTTTGGAGATATTAAGCCTTAAAGTTGGCTTTTTTTTTTTTTTTGCGACAGCTCCAATATTCCATTTTTACTGTACAATAACATCAAATTGCTCCATAAGGTCTGGCCATGGTTGGTACAGTTGACCTCAGGACAACCTTGAATATATCTTCTCTTAATATTCATGAATATTCTCACTTAATGTACCAGCTCCTTCCTGTAGACATGATATGTACAGTTAGTTATTCTTTGTTTGACGCAAGTGTTATATTAAGTTCCTACTATCTGTACCGGTACTTCTTGTTAATTTGAAATAAACACTAACAGCATAATGTCAAAACAAAAACCGAACAAGTCAAACAGGAGCAGATCATAAAACAAGGAGGCTTTGTACTAAAATATGGATAAAATATAAACAGGGAGTTGTCTAATGTCGTCAAGGAAGCCAACATTACGTTACCTGATGATCAGCATGTTGACTCAGAAAATCCTCAGGCTCCTGCTGCGACATTTCATTTGGGGCGACGGCTGTGACTTCACTGCTGGTCCCGTGAGAAACTCAAATCGGTCCCTCACGTTTGTGTTGCGTGGCATGGGTTAGGACATTGAGAGGCATTATAGTGTGGTTGTGTGCACCAAATCGGACTCGGCTTCTTGCTCGATAGCCGTGCATAATTTATGCAAACGCAATGCTCTGTTTATGTGAACTCACGGAGTCCGACTCCGTGCACGTGCTCATCTCGACTCGATGGATTTATGAGCTTGATGACAAATGTCACAAGTGTGTATTTTGTATTGGATTGATGTACTGCAATTCTAGTCATATGAACAAGCAATTAGCATTCCTAGTTATATGTGGCATGACGAAATACTGTACTACCAAGTTTGTATTGCAGTATCTTCAGTTTATGGGGTAGAGGGTGCTCAAATTGGATTGATTGAAGATGTAGTTTAGGTACAATTTGCTTGTTTTTATCAAAATTTAAGTTGATTGCAGTTCAAGGTGGCACAATCCTATCAGATGTTGTCATTTTGTCACGAAGAACACTGGTATTTGATGATTATTACCATAAGTACCACCATGTTGCAGGCATTGTGGTTACAAGTTTCACTCCAATTTTGATTGTTGTCTGTATGACTAGCAATCCGTTGAGCTGTCTAGGGTTATCATTCAGATAAGGTGTCACAACTTTTAATTGCATGGGAACTTTGGGATCCATGGCAGATGGGCATTGTAAAAAAAACGGACCTTGAGTCGGAAGGCTAGCTTGTCCTAATTGTGACCTTAAGATGATGATTTTTTTTCCCTGCCAGATTGAGGAGAAATTAAATGGACATCCAAACCGGATGTCCATTCATGTCCATTTAAGCAAGCATTTTTGCAGATTTTAACACTGACTTGCATTAATAGGCGATGAATGAGCTGTGGCGCATTCTGGATAAGGGCAACAGAAAATTCATTGATGAACTAAAAAATGAGATGAGAAGACTTCTGCACCAATGTGTAATTTTATGGTGTTTGGGAAAAAAAATCAAGTGATGATGCCACGCATAACGCTGGATGTAGTTCAGTCGAGTCATTTTGCTGTGTCTCTAATTGACTGTGTTGCTGTTTCCTTGGACATAGGATGGTTTATGTTGCGCTGAATGAATAGATGCAGAATGGTAATACTCTTCATGCTGAAAAAATAAGATTTTTTTTGTGATCAACACAAACCTAATAAGACTCATTTTTAGGAAGACTAACTTTGAACTCAAAGTTGATTTGTTCTATTCCAGTGGAATATTCCATCGCGCTGCTCAGGGCACTCCCCACACTCTTTCCTTCACCAAGTCCACCACCGAAGAAGCTGGGACATGCCAGTGAGGCACTGCTTCATGTCATTCAGGTGAAAGTTTGTTTGCATTTTCTCACATTCAACACTTCATAGTTCCATGCATGGATGTGGCGTTTCCTTCTTCTTTTTCTTTAGCCAACAGAAGATCCCATAATGTACTCGCAGAAGAGGTCTTTCCTGTGTTGCTGTTTGATGGGACCCGCTGTCTCATCTGTCTTGGAGCCACTCCCGCCACCACGCTTGCCAAGGAAGACTTGAGTGACCGTCTGCTTCATCTGATGGGTTACGACTATGCCCTGCACCTCACATATCCAAAAGTGTGTGGCAACCCTTCTCTCTGTCATTCAGACAGAAGTGCTACAGGACACTATCCATGAGTGAGACACCACAGCCTCATACAAAAAAGACCATGGCAGAATGGAAATTGGGGAGTATAGCTGTGTACTAGGCATAGGTAGCGATACACTCCCCTGGTAGTTGTAACTTGAGGGTGGGTGGGAGTCTGTTGGAACAAACATGTTATCATTGGTGATAGGAACACTATATGCTGTCCCCATACTGTTTTTTTTTTTTTTTGTGTAACTGAGTGTCAGGGAATCTGAATCAATATTCAATAATGATGACGGTGAATATTGTAACAGTTGTTACTTGCGTTCTAGAAATGATTGCTTGAGGTTGTTTTAAGATGCAATGCCTTAGTGACGTTTTTATTACAAGGCAGTGAAGGCACTGTCAGCAATTTAAGTGAATAAATAGTTGTTGACAATATTAATTCTGTTTGCTTAATTATTTTTTTTTGGGGGGAGTGGGCGTAGGGGGGGTGGATGCTTTGTCTCATTTTGAGAAAAAAAAGCTAATATTGTGAACACTTAAATTAAGAAGAATTGCACTGTTAGTAGGTCTGGTTTTAAGATCTTTTCATTCAAATTAAGAAAGAAGCAAACGTGAAAAAAGAATTGAGAAGCTAGTATCAAGTTTATTTGACTTACAGTACAGAGTACAGTCCTTGGAATGAGTGCTTTACTGTTTATTTCAAGAGTTTTTCCATTCTTCAAATGCCTAGATATATTGTCTTATTTTAAGAAATCTTACCAAGTCTAAATATCTTACTGCATTGGCAGATAATTAGACTTGTTTCTAGCCTGTTCTTTCTCAATTTAAGTGTTTATTTCTTAGATATATTTTGCAGTGTGTGGACACCGAGGGGAGCTCTAGAATTGGCTCATTCAACCGACCAAGGATCCAATCAGCAGCGGCGTCACAGGCCCTCCTCCTTCTTTGTTCTCTCTCTCACTTTGACTTCGGCACTGGACAGCCAGGTTTGTGGAGGGAAGGTTGGAACAAGGTAAGGACGGGGTACCCCATACATTCATGTACGTAGAGTCACTAAGTCTTAAACTCACCAGGTTTGTATCGCTTATCGATAACCCTAATGCCATACAAGTCTATGAGGGTCAAAGGTCAACTTTGTCCTAGGGACATGGGGCCAATTTCAGGTTCATCAGGATCCTCCTGGACATACCCACACCAAATTTGGGGCTTCTAGCCCATGAGGAACCCCGAAACCCTCACTCTAATTCCAGCCTTATCGCTAACCCTAATGCCATACAAGTCTATGAGGGTCAAAAGTCAACTTTGTCCTAGAGACATGGGGCCACTTCCTTTTTCATCAGGAGCCCCCAAGAAGCGCACACGCCAAATTTGGGGCTTCTAGTTCTTGAGGAACCCCAAAACCCTCACTCTAATTCCAGCCTTATCGCTAAACCCTAATGCAGTGCCAGTCTATGAAGGTCAAAGCTCAACTTTGTCCGAGAGACATCAAGTGTTTTTTTCATGAATCATTCATCAATGTTAAGAGTTTGCTTAGTGGAGAATTCACAATAAAAATACATTGACACTGTCAAGATGGACTCAAGCACTATTATTGAACTATACTGTATTTTTAGAGTGATGTGAAGCTTTTGACAAGCGCTGCGCAAAGGAGGCCCATTTGTTTTTGTTTTTTTTCAGGGGGCCCAAAATTCCTGGCGGCGCCCCTGAGCGGGCATCTCCAGCACTAAGGCAGTGGAGCTGCCGGCCACGAGAGAAGAATTAACCAGTCCATTGAAACCATTTGTTTGGTCTAGTGAGTGGCAACAGTCCTTTGAGGATCTTAAGTGCCTTCTCAGCTGTAACCCTGTCGTGTCTGCTCCAAATTTTTCCTCATTGGCTAGAAGCCCCAAATCTAGCGTGGGCGCTTCTTGGGGGCTCCTGATGAAAAAGCAAGTGGCCCCATGTCTCTAGGACAAAGTTGAAAATTCACCCCATAGACTTGCATTGAATTACTGTTAACAATAAGGCTGAAACTAGGGTTAGGGTTAGGGTTAGCTGAAATTAGGGTTAGGGTTTCGGGGTTCCTCAAGGACTAGAAGCCCCAAATTTGGCGTGGGCGCTTCTTGGGGGCTCCTGATGAAAAAGCAAGTGGCCCCATGTCTCTAGGACAAAGTTGAAAATTCACCCCATAGACTTGCATTGAATTAGGGTTAACAATAAGGCTGAAACTAGGGTTAGGGTTAGGGTTAGGGTTAGCTGAAATTAGGGTTAGGGTTTCGGGGTTCCTCAAGTACTAGAAGCCCCAAATTTGGCGTGGGCGCTTCTTGGGGGCTCCTGATGAAAAAGCAAGTAGCCCCATATCTGTAGGACAAAGTTGAAATTTCACCCCATAGACTTGTATGGCATTAGGGTTAGGGTCCAAGAGTACACATACACATTTTCTTTTGCTTTATTGATTTAAGCTCATCGTCTCCAGCTGCAAAGGTACAGAAACCTTTCTGTAAACTTGTGTTATCATTGTCCTTCATTGAAAATGACACAATCTTTCATTTCATTGTTCAGATGCCGAACACCAAGGCATTCCGTCGCTCTCTGGCCATGAAACGACGCCTGGAGCAAAAACAGGATTGGACACCTTTTCCACCTCGGAAGGACTTTGAACGTCGTGAGTACTTCCACGTTCATGATTTCATGTTCTGCCTGTGTTGTTATGTTGTATTCCAAATAAATCTTACAAAAACATATTTAGATTTTTCTTTTTTGTCAATTTACACAGGGCGCGGTACTGGTCAGCGACCTGGGTGCGAAGATGGCCCGTTTTGCTCCTGACTGACAAAACAGTGTAAGTTCGTTCTTAAGGCCCAGCAACCAGACAAGAAGGTATGGGTCGTGATTTTGTCAAGCCACGAGTTTCTTTATGTTTTTGTTCTGGTGGTGGGAGACTCACATCTCTGTCCACTTGTGGATGGTTTTGTGTTCTCTCCCCGGGCAACAACCTTGAACACGGGCTTGTAACAGACTCCGCCCAGGATTTTGCTGCGCTACTGGCAACTGTGTTGGACCGCTTGCCCAAGGTTTGTTTATCTGCTGTGACAAACAAATTTGAACACATGAATGTCATGGCCACTTTGTTTTATCAATATCAAGTAATTCCATGATCCATAGTTCAATAACAAGAATATTCATGATTTATTTTGCATTTTTATGTTTGTTTGGGTTTTTTTTTTATACAACTATTTTGTAGGTGTTTGTGCTTGACTTTCCACCTCGCCTGACTGTTAAGCCAGAACTACAAACAGCGCTACGTCAAGTATATCATCGTGTTGCTGCACGCATGGGTGTGTAAAATACATATTTTTGTTGTATTTTTTTCTCTTCAGTGACACTGTGCTAACAGATATTTCTTAGAATTGTGTGATTACATAATTGATTATGTGACACTTCTTCCAGGTTTAACATTTGTGTATATGGCCGATCACCTCCCCCTTCGTCAGCTGTACATGGTGGTGTTATGATGGTGTAAGTTTTGCCTTCTTCAGCCTTACTTGCTCTTCATTTGATATGACAAATATGTGTTAACATGTTGTTTTCTGTTTAGGTGCACCTCAGGACTGAT
This sequence comes from Nelusetta ayraudi, assembly GCF_046127955.1. Taxonomy (NCBI): domain Eukaryota; kingdom Metazoa; phylum Chordata; class Actinopteri; order Tetraodontiformes; family Monacanthidae; genus Nelusetta; species Nelusetta ayraudi. The sequence goes on from NW_027466094.1 coordinate 875,277, forward strand.
TTTGGTGGAGCGTCTGCATGCTGCATGCTCCATCAGCTCGCACCCCCTTCACCTAGGCCAGGGGTGTTGTGCCACAACCAATCATCGCCCAGGGTGTCTCCCAGAGTGGTTGTGACAGGTCCTGTCTACATGCCAGTGTATGGACCTGTAATGGACTCTTGTTGGACAGGAGGTTGAGGTAACCTGTTCATCCCTCTTTTTTTTTTTCCCCCCAATCGTGTATTTGTCAAACTGTGCAACTTTTTATTTTAAAAATGAACACTTATCCTAAGTTGACTCTGATTTCCTCTCCTCTTTTTTATAGACAGTACCAACAGCTGTTGAGACTGCATTTCACACAGACATCCCGTCCAATCCCGTGTGGTTCAGTGAGGCTAAGGCTTAATCTCTCCTGTCCTGTTTGTGGGGGCGCTAATCCCGTAAGAGTCAAGTAGGCGTAAGCAGCGGCCGGTGAATAAGACGAGTTAACAACGGAAGAGCACATGCAAGAACGACGGAAAATACCAACAACGGAAAACAAATCAAAGACCCACCCGCAAGTTACCACTCTAAAGTGTGGACCCACTTTGGCTTTTACGAGACGGATGACGGGAGGAAACTTCATAAAGAATATGCAATCTGCAACAACTGTTTTGCGAAGGTAAAATACAATGGCAACACTACGAATCTGCAGAGCTGCCTCGTTCGCTATCACCCGTCCCGTTTTTCCCAGAATTGTTTTCTTTTTTCACCACCTGTCCCGGGAAAGATAAAATCTCTCCCGGGACACAATTTGTCCCGTTTTTTATGGAAAATGACAAAACCTCATTTAATTTCCGTCTGTGGTCTAGATAGGGCTGCCAACCCTCCCGTAAAATACGCAATTGTCCCATATTTGGCAACTAAAAAGCCTGTCCCGTAATGAACTGATGGGGGACGCACTTCACTTTGTCCCGTATATTTTGGGGACGCGTTTATTTATTTATTTATTTTGTCTGCATCATTTTTTTATTGATTTTCAGAATCGGGGCAGTGAAAGGATTTTTTTCCCTCTTTCATCTTCCCGTCGGTTTGTATATCCCAAGTCCCCAAGTTGAGATAAGACAAGTTGCTACTGACTTTACATTACCAGAAAGCACTGTCCTTGTTTACATGAAAGTTATTAATGTTCATGCACTTTAATATGTTTGCTTGTGCAGTGCACGTTTGTTTGTACATTATACAAAGTTTTGGAATAAATGCAAGATCACAGGCATTTTCCTTTTTATGGGTATTTTTTTCTTTTTCAGTCACATATCGTCTGCAAAATTTCGAAGATATCGAAGATATCGTGTGTCGTGATGTTGTCATTATCGTGGGCCAAATATCGTCACAGTATCGAATCGTGGGTTAGCCGTATCGCCCCACCCCTATTATCAACACAAGATCGCATATGTACAGTACATGTACAGTTTAATTAGTGTGTTACTTTGTTTATGAATTCATTTCTTTATGTTCTTCCAGATGTCCAGCCTGAGACGTCGATCAGCACGCGTTGCCTCAAAAACCAAAACACACAAACAAACACAGACATGTTGTTATTTGGGATATGTGTATTTCATTGTGTGCATCTTTGTGATAGGACAATAAATGCAGTTCTTTAAACGTTACTTTGTGTCCTTGTATTTGCAGGTGTGGGCAACACGTTCAACTGTCCACATGACTGAGTCTGCCTCCAGCAATGTCACAGCAGTGCAGCAGGTTTGTACTTATTCATTTCCACTTCATCACCTGTGTGTGTTTTCTAGGCTTTACACTGATCTTATCGGCTGTATCGGATCGGCCGATATTTGGCATTTTTTGAAACGTTCATGATCGGGCGTCATGTCATGAATCACCGATCCGATCAATGACGTCATGGTCGTGTTGAAACTTTTTTAATCTGTCTCATTTCCTCCAAAGTAGTTTCACAGCATCGACATGTTTATTTGTTTGTATCCGAGTGTTATGTAAATCTATAGATTTGGGTTTACATTGTTGTCAGTTCCTTTTGTCTGCTGTGTGTCCGTTTGGGCACTAGATGGCGCAGTCGATCCTAAGTTCCCTTTTTTTTGCTTGTTCCAGGTGCGGAAAGGTGATTGGCTGGTGCCAATATTTAAGGAGGAGGACTTCAACACCTCGGTCTCTTTGTCCTTCTCCCAGCTCCCAACCAGAGGCCATGTGCTGCAGCAGCAGCATTCTGTGTTCAGCCATCAATTCTGTTTTGTAATCTATTTCAGTTCCCTTTGTGTCCACGTAGCCCGTAGGGGAGGGAAGCCATTTGTGTTGTGACCCTTTTCTCCTGTGTTTTAGTTGAGGAGGTTAGTTTGACTGTCATTTATTTGATTGTTTTCTTCATAGGTAAGATCCATAAGAGAGCCATTTTGTTTGTTGTTTTGGCCATGCCCTCCCTGGCGCCAGTGAAATGATGGTGACGTTTAATAAAAACCATCCTGTGGACGAAGCACCTTTGTCTAATTTGAGAGCTGGGAGAAGGGGGGGAGCCTTTATGTTGTGTCCTGGTTCCCCCTAGGCCGGGGCATAACACCGAGAGCTAATGGTTCATGATTCAAAAACCTTCATTTTCGTCTTCGTGCCTCTTCCTGTTTTGAGTACTGTCGCTATGTGACGGACAATAAAGTTTCTTTGAATCTGCAGTATATGCAACGCTACAGTACCTCGCGGGGGAACTTTGGCAAAAAGTTTCAACACCACAAATTTAATCAGGCACTTAGAAAAGATACACACGGAGGAGCATGTCGAGTTCAAGAAACACGCGGAGAAAGAAAAAGAAAAGCAAACTCTGAAATGGATGCTAAAGCAACAACTTTAGACGGTGCTCGTGAGAAGGCAAGGGGTGTACAGAAACAAGTATTTATTGCCCCTAACGTGATCGGATCTGTGATCGGTGATCGGTTTATTTAAACTCACTGATCGGTGATCGGCACAAAAATCGTGATCGTGTAAAGCCTCGTGTTCTGTGTTCACAAGAAAAACGCATATAACAAAAAGTGGTGCGCAAAAGCAGGGTAGTGACAGAATTAATGCGCATTATTGATATCTGTCGCGTGTGTACCTGCACATGCATGCTTATTAACACACGGGTACTGTGGAATATATTTTTTACTCACTTAAAGTGGGAACTGCATTGCACTCAGTGTTGAGCTGCTCCCCCTGGTGTTAAACTGAAGAAGTGCAATACACTCAGGCAAAAGTTGAAGTGCGGCCCATATTCTATTCTATTTATAACATTTGTTGCGGGCCAATTAAAAATGGACTGCGGGCCGCAGTTGGCCCGTGGGCCATAGTTTGGACACCCCTGCTCTAAAGCATCGTATTAAGGTGACAGTGTCATTGTATGGGCATTGCGTATGACAATGTCCATTGTTTGTATTATTAATTTACTGCACTACTGTGCTAAGGTGGTAGGCCAAGTGCTAAATCTGGCCTCCAACATGCTTTTTACTCTTTCACAGATGACATACTCATCATTTCGGTTCTGAACAGTCATGAACATGAATCACAAAACATATTTTGTTTTTTGTTTTTGTTTTTTCATGTATCACTTTAACAGAGACAACACCATCTGTAATTACTATGTTTGGTTGCATTTCCCTGGCAGGCAAAGATAGATGGAAGAGCCATCTCTCTGGGTGGAAAATGTGACTGGCTTGTCTGTGGATGGTGGAGGCTCGCTGGGCTCATCAATCCGTCCATCCATTCACCTTGTTCGTCTCATCCTGACTGCAGCACGCCACTGTGGAGGCTTGACATAACACACATTAGATTAATAACAGAAAAGCAAAATGTGATTTATGGTGTATTATTTAGTGTGCTTCAGTTGTAATTCTCATAATAATGACTGTTTTGCTGGCTTCACACAATATATATAATTGGCCTGTCTTAGTTAAAAGCCCACTCACCACGACAAGGTGCAGGCCAAGAGTGGGAACACAAACACAGACCAGAAACGAACAGGACAAATCCAGACAAGACTACAAAAAACACAAACACAAATATCAATCACTTTGACCACTATCTTTTTTCACAAGAACTTTTATTTCTTTACAAATTGAACCTTAGATTGTGTCACAACTAAATAAACCCTTGAAACAGCCAACAAAACATGAAACAACACTTCATCAATATTAATTATAATATTATAATATATATATATGAGTATCCTCATAAATGATTTCAAGATAACTTTGAACCCTTTCTCACAAAAACATTTTTACGTCTGCCGTAACGATTTTCCGGGTTTTTTTCATGTGAATATTTTAACATTGAACATGTTAACTGAACAATCAATGTAAAATCCCTTCATTGACGAAATGAAAATGTAAATAACGTGTGTGTGTGTGTGTGTGTGTGTGTGTGTGTGTGTGTGTGTGTGTGTGTGTGTGTGTGTGTGTGTGTGTGTGTGCGTGCGCGTGTGTGTAAATGCCTTTGTAAATATTTGTAATATATTTTTTTTTTAACTTCCAGGTCAGAACTTGTTTTCCATAATACAAGCGAACGTTTGGTTGTTGTTTTTTTTTTTAACAATAAGACAAAGCCAGGTGCAAGGAATGGACCCATGTAAAGGTTGTTTTACACAACAGAATGCGACTAACTATTGACTACTAGTACTACTAATAAGACTACTAATAGTACATGAGTACTACTATTCTATCAATACACACAACACACAGTATGGTTTACACTACTGATGGTAAACGTGGACCAGCTTGGTGAATTTATTTCGAACATAATCTTTCTTTCAAGATTCTGTCTCTCTCTTCGCCAAATGGTGCATCCTAATTGTACAATGAATGCTGGGTGCCATTTTTACCAAGGTGTGCACGTGGTTGTCATCCACCGTGGTTTCAAACACGTGGTTGTGCAGCCCTGGGAAAAGATTTTTGCCAGCACTGTAGCTTAGGACTTCCTTTGTGATAGCTGTTGCGAAGCCATGACCCTTGGGAATCCTGCCTGGGGATGTTTTCAAAAGTCTTGTGTACAAATAGTCCTGTACAGACAGCAATTATTCCTGCTGATGGCTTCTGCAAACCTCCCTTGTTTTTCAAGAGAAGGAAGGGACGGACTGTGGAATCAGATGTTAGTGCGTCATGGCAAGGAATGCAGTTATGTCTAACTTTATTTTTTTTCACTACAAAGCCAGAAATGTAAGTGATAACAGCCTCTTTGTACTCAGACACTATTTCTACATTTGGGCAGATGGGATAATCATGCTCAGTCTCGGGTTGATCAACAGGTTTCAGGTCAAATCTACGGCCTGTGCTTACAGAGGCAGGTGTTGCTTCCAAAATGGTGGTGCCATCTCCAATAATGCAATTGCCTGTTGCAGTGCTGACCTGATGCTTCACCAGCAGACGCTTGTAAGCAGCTTTAAACTGTGTGGCTGTGGGATTGTTGTTAAAGTCACCACGTGCTCTGACAGAGGAGAAGAAAAGCTCTAGATGATCTGACTAAGCTTGTACGTCAACAGATAGCGGCATGGGACACCAGACCTTTCCACCAGCTCTTGGAAAATGATCAGCACACTTCTGAAACTGGCAATAAAGCCTATGATGCAGGTCTTGCGCTTTCCAGAATGCAAAGGTGTTCCGTTGTCATCTTTGAGATCCAGAAGAAGACTTTCAGCTTTAAGCAGGATTTTTTTTCTGCACGCTCCTTGTTTGATGTTCTCATTGGTGCTTCGTCTCCTTTACCCAGAAGGTTCCTGCTGTTGAGTGCATCAAAAGCCGCATCAATGGCTCTCAAGAGATTGACCGTCTCCTCACATCCTTTAAACTGTGGCTGTTTGTTGCGGTACTCCAGAGCATCAACCACACTGCTGCTGAAAACTTGACTTGCAGGTTTTACTTTCATTTTCTGCCTTTTCCACCGTTTGTGTGCCATCTTTAACTTGTTTCCTAATCTCAGTCCTTCCAACTCTTGAAGTTTGTTAAGCTCCACTATATATTTCCACTTGACTTTACCTGTTGTTGTTTGTAGTGAAGTTGCTTCAGCAAGAGTGTTCCTAAGCAGCTTCATCATGGGGCACACATCTAAAACTACATGGACCACTTGTGAGGTATCAGCAGGATTAGTAAATGAGGGCCTCATTGAATTTACATTTAAATCTGCTCCAAGAGTATGGGCTGAAATATGTGCCACCAGAAACTGAATTTGAATCATTTATATTTGAATTTGAATAGCTAAATGCGAATAATTGAATTAATATTTTGAATTTGAATCACATCATTTCAAATTGTATTTTTAAATTTGAATCATTGCATTGAAAAACTGTATTTGAATAGTAAAATTTGAAATTGAAATTCAATTAAAAAAAAATGATTGTCACTGAAAATCCAACTGTCTAGACATTGACACTGACTTGGACCACAAGGAGAAATCGTTAATAATCGTTAATAGTAGTGAGTTGAACCGGAACACCGGTCCATCAACGTAAGTGTACAAAAGTAAGTGCTGATTGGCCGAAGAGGAGTCCTGTGTATCTGAGCTTGATTGCTCTTCCCCTTCATCCTCCAAGCACCCGGATGTCTGTCACAGTAAATTGAAACTGAATTTTGAGATCTGAACTTGAATTGTGAGAACTGAATATGAAGAAGTCTAGACAGTTGGATTTTCAGTGACAATCAATTTTTTTTTATTGAATTTCAATTTATCTTTTTATATTCAAATACAGTTTTTCAATGCAATGATTCAAATTTAACAATACAATTTCAAATGATGTGATTCAAATTCAAAATTTTAATTCAATTATTCGCATTTAGCCATTCAAATTCAAATATCAATGATTCAAATTCAGTTTCTGGTGGCACATATTTCAGCCCATACATGCGCCCTCAACATGGCAAAATGGCAAGATGGGCCATCACATGTCAAACACACTGTGCGAACTCCAGGATTTTTAAGTCTTTGAAGGCATCGCTGATTATGTTTACATGCTCTCCCACTGTCAGTGCATCAATAAAGAAATAGGCAAGAGGGAATTTCCAGAAACTAAAAATGGTTGGGACAGCTGTTGAAGTTAGGCACTTTTTCTCACCTGGGAGAGGCTCCAGCAGACCCCCGTGACCCTGAATAGGAATAAGCGGGTATAGAAGATGAATGAATGAATGAATGAATGAATAAAAATGGTTGGGACAGCTGTTGAAGTTAGGCACTTTCTCTCACCACGCAAAATGAAAGATTTCTCCTCAAAGTGAAGAGCACACAGCCTGGAGTTGTCATTGGGTGTCCAGTTTTTTCTTCTCACATTTTCCACCCATTTGTGCAACCTTTTTCTGTCCCCAAAAGGAAAGCTGTAAAAAGCAAAACATTCCAAAAACAAATGTACAATATTTTTTTGTGTAATTTAACATATTTAACTCATTTAAGCTTGAACACAATGCAGTCAGTTGTGCAGAAAGTTTAGTGCTAGCTAAAATACATCAGCAATCCATTACCTAGAATTGGTTTTCCTTAAACTGATGTACAGGATTACTAATCTGACTTTGATGGGCAAATTTGACAACAGAATATGATTATGAAGCACTAAAACACAGGACCACAAAACAATTAAAGGCATGATGAAATAATGATATGCTTTGTTAAATGAAATAAAATGGCATTTTCAACTGCCCGGACCTGGGACCTTTCTGTGTGGAGTTTGCATGTTCTCCCTGTGTCTGCGTGGGTTCTCTCCGGGTTCTCCGGCTTCCTCCCACACTCCAAAAACATGCACGTGAGGTCAATTGAACGTTCTAAATTGTCCGTAGGTGTGCATGTGAGTGTGAATGGTTGTTTGTCTCTCTGTGGCCCTGCGATGAACTGGCGACTTGTCCAGGGTGTCACCCTGCCTTCGCCCTAAGACAGCTGGGATAGGCTCCAGCAGACCCCCGTGACCCTGAATAGGAATAAGCGGGTATAGAAGATGAATGAATGAAATCTTTATTGAATGAATGACACATTTTATTTCACTCGTTTATGTAATTATTATTTTTTGCTCCATAGCTTTCATGATTCAGCATTACATGTTAAGCGTGATGAGTTGCATGAAAAGAGAGAGCACTCGCTGATAAATTAACATGGTGTGCTGTTTAATTCCATGAGGACGACAAAATATTTGCAGATTTGTGTTAGCTACACACACACGGACGTACGTACGTAAAAACGTCAGCGGCATAAAAGTGCCTGACAGTCATTTCATTAATCATTCTTACCGAAATAACGTGGGTCCTTTGCACCCTTTGCCTGTTGATCGGGTGACACAGTTAATTGCAGCACAGGTCGGCATTTTCTCGAACACTGTAGTGAAGCCAAAAGTTGACCGGTCGACAGGTGCAAGAGAAAGGGAGGACCTTTCAAGATCGTTCAGTTTTTATTTTTTAGTTCTGATGAAATAAATAGACCAATCATTTCATTACTTTGTCTGCTTTCCAAAGAGGTTATTGATTAAAAAATATGTGTGGCAGTGCTGTTATGGTCCATAGAGAGTTGCTTCAAAGAATTATTATTTATTATTCAGTTCATTGCTCACTTGTTTAATACACAGATAATAGTATATTATTATAATAATACTATTTTATTATTATTATTATTATTATTATTATTATTATTATTATTATTATTATTATTATTATCAATAATAATAATAATAATAATAATAATAATAATAATAATAAAATAAAAAGGGTGATTATTATTATTATTTTTATTATTATCATTATTATTATTATTATTATTAATAATAATAATAATAATAATAATAATAATAATAATAATAAATCATTATTATTTATAAAATTTCGAAACAACAATCGTCAGTTGTTCCGTATAAAATACATTCATTTCCACGTTGAATTTTGTACGGTTCGTGAGCGCGCACGTCTGTCAGTGACGGTCTCCACACTGACACAACTGAGCATGCTCTATTATCCCATCAATGCGGAAGTCAAAAACATTTTGGGAGCCATGCGCTCCCGGAAGTTAACGGTTTAAAACGGTTTAAAACCGTTAACTTCCGGTTTTAAAATTAAGTATCTCTCTCTCTCTCTCTCTCTGAATTTTTTTTTGTTTTGTTTCAATTTTTACTGTTCAATAACATCAAATTGATCCATAGGTTCTGACAATGATTTGTACAGTTGACCTGAGGAACACCATGACTACATCCTCAGTTATTTTCAAAGATTTTTACTGTAGCATTTTGGAGATATTAAGCCTCAAAGTTGTTGTTTTTTAGCTTTTCAAACAGGCAAAAACGACCTTGTATCCCATTTTTACTGTATAATAAAATACAATTGCTCCATAAGTTCTGACAATGGTTGGTACAGTTGACGGGTGGTGGTATCCCTCTTTTTTTGGTTTTAGTTTGCTGTGTCGTCGCCACCCAATTTTGACTGCCCACTGGGATGTGCACGTGTGATTGGGGTGACTCCCTTGGGCTTCCGTCCCCATCCAACCTGCTCCGCTATATCTAGGTGGCCTCAGCTCTGAACACCATCATCACATCCCGTGAGTCGTCTTGTTTCTGTTAAATGTTGAATAAAAGTTGGTTTGATATTTTAAACATTCTGAACCACGTCTCCTACTCCTTCCTCGTAGAACTTACCTGTGTGCCTAATTATTACTTTTGTGTTTAGTAGAACTCCCTGGGTGAAATTCCCAGAGTGGCGTTGTCGGTTCCTTTTCATTTTGTTAAATTCCCAATATTAAATCTTGCTTTATCAGATAGCCATAACCACTCTCATCGCCACAGGATATTTGAGTCAACTGAGTCAAACTGTCGTGTCTACTTCCCAGTCTCAATAAACATGTTCACCACTGCTGCTTCTTAAATGGAGGTTTGTCTGGGTTTTTCCCTTTTTAGAAGCAAGCCACATATTTTGTGTCTTTCCACCACAAGACATTGGCTTTTGTCACTCTCTTCGTCGTATTGGGAAAAAGTGGCATATCGGACTTTCCCGCCGCGAGTCGCGCGTCAACATACTGCTGTGAAAGAGGGGTGACGTCACAGAACGCGACGTGCATTTAGGTGCTGCTGCGTAAAACTAAAAGATTTTCCTGGGCAAATATTCATTTGACAGACGTAAACAAAGTGAAATATGACTTCAATTTAAGTTTGTTTTAGTTTGTTTTTATAAACACACAAAAAAGTTTGAGTTAGTTATCGTTTTTGAAAAAAGTTCTTGACTTCTACTTTAGAGATATTGATGACGAGTTGTTGTATATAAACAGTGTGACTATGTGGTTCGGCAAGCGGTGGTGCTGTCTGTACATAGCTTAGCAAACGGCTAGCGCTAGCACCCCCTTTCAATGCCAGAGTGAAAAGATCCACACGGAGTGTTATGACCCACGGGTGGGTCTAGGTGCCTCTATCTTTGTGTCTGTGTGTGTGTGTGTGTGTGTGTGTCTGACAGTGGATGACGCCTTGCAGGTGCGGTCCTGGATGTCGGCTGCTGATTGGACGCGCCACGGCTGAGAAGGAGGAGCAGTCGAGCCAGCCTGACGGTCATCCCTCCTCCGCTCCCAACTCTGCAGTTAGTCACTTCTGAAATGGTGTTAGAGCACGCAGCCGTAGGTAGTGATGGCCGATCGAGGCTTTGTTGAAGCTTCGACACTTGTTTCAAAAAATGGTTCATTACTCGAGGCTTCAATGACACAGTGCTCGAGGAGGTCATCTAGTGCTCAATAAAATGAAGGGCAATGGAAACGTGTTCATTGTTTCATAGGTTGTTTGGGATTTGATTCGCCATGCATTCTTGTTGGACAACACTACATGCTTGTATGGTTCAATGCTGACACAATAAAATAAAAATGAAAAATAAAGACAATGTCTCTTTTTTGGCACGACTGATTGTAGTAGACTATAGCTCTATACTTAGCCTGACAGTTTGTGCAATGAATTATATTATATCCTAAAACAAGACTAAATAGCCCATAGTTTAAAAATATGTTCAATAGTAAGTGTTCAGTGGGTCAGATGTCAAATGTGATCTATTTAAAATGTAGAATAGATGAGCTAAATAACACATATATAATACACATTGATGGGAATTGAACCGTCGCCTCAGTCTTGCAAGTCCAAGTTTGTCATAATGTACCACAAACCCAAATCACACTCCCTTTTTTCATGTAAGCTGTTTGAGTAGCGTTAGCACACCGTGATTCCTCATCAACTACAGGCCTACACTTCAAATAATTATGAGAAAAATCCAACGTAAAGAGAGCACTTCCATTAGGAAATAGTCAACATGAAATTTCGTCCTCTACTGACACCTGCTGGTCAAATTGAATAGTTGCAAATATTGTGAAGAAGTTGTCATCTAATTCTAATCCTAAACAATATGGCCATTCCAAGTCAAGTATTAAGACAATTAATCAGGTTTGTACTGCTTGATTGAACACATTCATCCCGTTCCAGTGCACTAAAACCCACTTCCCTTCAGGACCGTGTCAGCGAAGCCAAAACTTCCTTGAGTGACGCGGTTTCCCAGCATGCAATGCGAGCTAGCGATTCACAATACTATTTCATCACAAACATGGATGTAAAAAATAAAAAGGGAAAAAGGGAAAAATGAAACTTCAGGAACAGCAACCATTGCAATACAAGCAGAACTGGGCCGAAGTTTTATATTATGTACACCATAATACAGCCTTCTGGTGGACAAGCCATACTATTTAATCCTTGTCCTCCTATGGCACTTCCGTGGGTGGAAGCTCATCGTAGAGGTCACGTGCTGATTGCACATCACTCCACAGGTGAGTATATGGAAAACACGGATCAATGTGGTCAGTCGCAACAACAGAAGCTTGCTGGCAAAAATAATGCACTACAAGTGGATGTCACACTTTTTTTTTGTTTTGTGTAACATAATAATAATATGGATTTTGACCATGTATGTTTTGGAGTTCAATTAAAGAGGTTAATATGTATATATATATATATATATATATATATATATATATATATATATATATATAGTCAGCTGCTTTCAGTTGACATATTAAATCTATTATGATATGGAACGATAGTTCATAATGTACGTGTTACTTGTTTTGCAGATAAGGTGTACCCTATTTCTTGTGCTCCTGGTTATTTTAAAAGGCAGACAAGAACGTTGTTTGCTGTTGGAGGGCTACAACAACACTTCGATGCTACGCTTTGTGCCGTCGCTACGGACCGCAAACTCTCGTTCTTGTTGGATTCGGGTTCTGCGCAGACTGGTGGGAGACTTTGCGTACAGGTTTTGCAAAGGAACGATGTCTTCAGTTATACACACGCTCATTAAAGAGCCGACCGTGGAGGAAGCTGGTGCCGCTGCACGCCGTTTCCAGCAGAATAACAGCGAAATTACCAAAATAAAATCAAATCAGGAAAACATGTCTTTGCTGTGCTTTTATTTACAAAGTTAAAATTCTTCTAACTTATAAAAAATGTGAACGAAAAGGTAGAAATATAAATACGAAGGAATACGTATTTGTTCAGGGGTGCGCAAAGCCGGAGCCCTGCATTTGCTGCGCTACCCTTTTTAAAAAGGTCTCCGTTGCGCGTTATTTTAATATGTCCATCTCTTTTAGAAGAGAAAGCATCGCCCCGGTCTCATCCTCTCTCCAAATGTCAACATTCTTATTCGCGTTTGCCAGGTTGTTTCGCGCCGTCTGTTTTGTTAGACGACGTAGTTGTGCGGTCATGAGTCGCGAGAGCGAGGCGTGGCGCATGCGCACTCGCATTGTCCAGTTAATAGTCCGATTAAGGCGTATGCATGGCAGAGAAATTTGAATTCCAATCGCATTATCTGGGTGTCTCAGTCGGGGTTCTCCGATTCCAATCGGAGTTCTCAAACTCCAATCATAATCGGAGTAAGGTGTTTACACGCACGTGAGTTCTCCGATCATAATCGGACTAAGGCAATAATTCGATTTTCTCTAGTGCCATGTAAAGGCACTGAATGTAGTGGTTCAGACCAGACGCGAACAGGCGCGCGGCTCGTGCCATTCATTTCAATGGAAGCCGAGCGCCGACGAATTTCGCGAGCGAGGCTCCAACTGGTTCACACCAGGCGCGAACAGCTCCGCGACGGTCGACAAGCGCTTCTGCTCAGCTGCAGTCTTTTTTTCACTCCCACTTGAGCTTCTTTTTTTTTTCTTTAAAAAAAATTAGATAAAAAAAATCATTTTCATCATCGCCCCCCCTCGCCCCGTAGCCAGCCTGCTCCGTAGCTTACTTTTTTGTGTGTGTGTGTGTGTGTGTTTGTGTGTGTGTGTGTGTGTGTGTGTGTAAATAAATAGAAACACGCACTCAGGTGTCCATCTCAAGACAAGACCTCTTTCATAATGATCATTGACCGGCATCTCTAGGATCAAACAGACGTATTTTGATCAAGTCTTCCTCTCTGTGTGTGTGTGTGTGTGTGTGTGTGTGTGTGTGTGTGTGTGTGTGTGTGTTTAATCTCTCTCGCACTCTGATACAATGTACTGACAAATATAACATACAAATATGATATATGATCGAATTTATCATTCGGTTTTTATTTTTGAAATTAGTTTATTTTGAAAATTCACCGGATTTTCTCGTTTTTATTGAGCGACTTCCTGTACTATTGACGAGGATCGCTCGCAGCTCGCGCACGAAATAGAGCAGACGCCGAAACAACAAATGCATGCCGCGAGCCGCGCAACCACCACATTGATTAACGTGGGCGCCGAATGGAAGCGCTCGGCGGCGCTTCGCCGCGCTTTGTGGCGCTTCCGCGTCCAGTGTGAACCGGGCGTTACGTCGCTCGGAAAAATGTGTCGCCTGAGCCTCCGCCCCCTCCGTGCCCATTGGCGGAGGGAGGGCTCATTGAAAAAAAAAAAAAAAATCGGTGTTCCTTCGGCGCGCCTGGGAAACTCTGAAATTATGAATAACTTAAGCTCGTTTTTGTCCCATTTGCCTGCATCAGCCCGTCATGATATTGTTAAATTAATTGAGAGCCACCCACTATTGTTTTCTGACCACCCCCGCTGTAGAATAGCATAGAAGTAGAGGGACATGCCACAACTAAGCAGCACGCACACAGAGTCATTATTGGGAAGTTAAGAAAGAAGCTTTGGCTCTCCTTCTGACAGTGCTCATCTTGATGTTAATTTGGGGTCAGGTTTTTACAGACTATAATGCCCTCGTAGATGCGGTGGTCTCTGCCCCTGCAAGACTTCAATCTCCAGATTTGCCACAGGAAGGGGGGTTGATAATGTGTTGGCAGATGCATTACGATGTGGACTAGCTGCGGAATTCTTATTTTGGGGGAAGTGAGCTGTTTTTCTTGTTTAGTTTTGTTTGTCGGTATGTTAATAGGGTTTAGTTCTTAAGGGAGGGGGTGATATGACCCACAGGTGGGTCTAGATGCCTCTATCTTTGTGTCTGTGTGTGTGTTTGTGAGAGTGGATGACGCCTTGCAGGTGCGGTCCTGGATGTCGGCTGCTGATTGGACGCGCCACGGCTGAGAAGGAGGAGCAGTCGAGCCAGCCTGACGGTCATCCCTCCTCCGCTCCCAACTCTGCAGTTAGTCACTTCTGAAATGGTGTTAGAGCACACAGCCGTAGGGGTGGGCTGCCATTTTCTTTGTCCCCTCTTTTCTCCTGTTTAATAAGTATGTAGGGAGGTTAGCCTTTCTGTATTTGGCTTCTCTTTCTTTCTTTAGTTAGTTCTTAAGGCGAGCTAGTTGGAGTTTGGTTTATTATTTTGGCCTGGGCCCACCCTGAAGCCTTTGCTGCCCACCGGTTAAGTTGTTTTGTTTATTTCATTTACTGATTAATAAAATGTTTTTTGTTGAAACTGCCAACTGCAGTGAAAAATTAATGAGGCTTGGGAGTGTGGGAAGGTGTCCCACACGTTGCGTCTCGGTCCCCCTTGACGGGACGTAACACAGAGTTTTCGCCGTGACAGCAGGTTCAGCTCCTACCGTGTTACAGGTGACGTCGTCACGTTAGCCTGTTCCATCCCTGCTAAATTCTTTAAAGAACTACCATTAGTAAACTTTTAAATTATAATACGCTCTACACTAATTGTAATTTCCTGCCCGTGGTTCTATATTGCAACAGTTGACGGCTCATATCAGCAGATAAGCAGCAACAATCTGGGCATTGCAGGTGATTCATAAATATGTCATTTCTTATTAATTAGCCCATAAGTGTTGTACACCAGTGTGACACCAAATGCTTGTTGCTGACAGCAGTGAAGAAATGACACTCTAGTGGTTCTGCACATTAGTATAAATAAAGTGATTCTCTATCATTACATCACAGGACGGCGGCACTCTGACAGATTCCATGAACCTGGACACTGATGATCCAGACTCCGGTCCAGATGACACAACAGGCCACAGTGGAAACGGGTCAGAGCATGGACTGGCTGCTGAAAGGATACAGGTAGGTGGCGCTGTCATCCCAAGTTGTGTGGTGTGGAGGATCAGGGCCAAAGTTCCAGATGCTCACAGATGTGACTCTGGATTCAGGAGGAGTGTTTGAAGGCTGGACTCCCAACAGTGATTGGCTGCTGAGGACCTCTCAATCACAATCAGGTTTTTTAGTGGCTGTGAGATTGAAAGTGAGTGAACAACATTAAATAAAGAGCTCCTGCAGGGTCCCAATTTGACAAGTACACTGCTAGGTGTGCTGCTTCGTTTTCGCCAAGGCCCTGTAGCATTCATGACTGACATTGAGGGAACGTTTCATCAAGTAAGAGTTTCCAACCAGGATGTAAACTTCTTACGCTTCCTCTGGTGGCCAGATGGGGACATTACAAAGGACCTACAAGAGCACAGGATGCTGGTCCACATCTTTGGGGCAGTGTCATCCCCAAGCTGTGCTTCATTCGACGACAATCAGCATGACTTCCCAGCCGAGGTTATAAACACTGTTGGTCAAAATTTCTACGTGGATGATTGTCTAAAGGCCGTCAGCACGGTGGAACAAGCAATACATCTGTACCAGCAGCTAACAGACCTGTGCGGTAGAGGTGGATTTAAGCTCAATAAGTGGGTGAGCAATCATCGCTCGGTGCTGGCCGCCATTCCTGAAGAGCAGAGAGCTAAAGAGGTAAAAACACTTAACCTTGACAGAGACCAGCTCCCTATGGAGAGGGCCCTTGGAGCTCAGTGGGATGTACAGCAAGATACATTCACATTCAGCATCAGAACCAAGCTGGGATGGGATGAGGAAATCCCTCAGGTCATGGTACGTCCCATATATAGTTTTTCAAGCGCCAAACTACAACAAAGGAACTCATCTATAACAAAACTACAACCTTGTAAGGGCAAAACCTACTTATTTTAATTCTGATTAATAAACTAAAGCTTATTCGATTATCATTATGTTGTTTTTTTTAAACGCTCATACAAAACAAAAAAAGTGGAGGGAGAGTAGTCTGAATCGGGTTCTGGAGCATTGCTCTACCTCATCCATCGCACTCATTAGTGTCACATCCACTTGTCGTGCATCATTTCCCCCAACAAGCTTCTCCTGTTAGACCTTCCCCGAGGTGGTTGGTGGGGTGACGAGCACCCAGCACGTGACCTCTACGATGAGCTTCTACCCACGGAAGTGCCATAGGAGGACACGGATTAAATAGTATGGCTTGTCCACCAGAAGGCTGTATTATGGTGTACATAATATAAAACTTCGGCCCAGTTCTGCTTGTATTGCAATGGTTGTTGTTCCTGAAGTTTCATTTTTCGTCCCTTTTTATTTTTTACATCCATGTTTGTGATGAAATAGTATTGTGAATCGCTAGCTCGCATTGCATGCTGGGAAACAGCGTCACTCAAGGAAGTTTTGGCTTCGCTGACACGGTCCTGAAGGGAAGTGGGTTTTAGTGCACTAGAACGTGATGAATGTGTTCAATCAAGCAGTACAAACCTGATTAATTGTCTTAATACTTCACTTGGAATGGCCATATTGTTTAGGATTAGAATTAGATGACAACTTGTTCACAATATTTGCAACTATTCAATTTGACCAGCAGGTGTCAGTAGAAGACGAAATTTCATGTTGACTATTTCCTAATGGAAGTGCTCTCTTTACGTTGGATTTTTCTCATCATTATTTGAAGTGTAGGCCTGTATCTGCACACAATTTGGAATTCGTCCCAGCGCCCTGAGCTGTAAATTTGGACGGTGTAAAATGAAAATGGCCATCTGCAGCAGAATGAAAGTGAGATTGCATTGTCCAGGTAGGAGGACAGCAGTCAGTCATGTTT
>NW_027466094.1:897500-925000 GCF_046127955.1 Nelusetta ayraudi
TTAACATATTTTAATTGCAGTGCTGGATGTTTTATACTATTACTTCATGACAGACTTTTAATAAAGAACACACGAGCACTGAATTCAAATTCAAACGTTTATTCAACCACCTTTTTTAAACACAACTGAATTGTTTTTTTGTTTTTTTTAATATTATTGTTATTATTATTATTATTATTAATTTAGTCATTTATTTAAAAAAAAATAGGCTGAGATAGGGCTCGAACGTGCAACTCGACCAGAGGTCTGAAGTTGTGGCGGTTAACAGCTCGTTTTGCACTGATTCCCTGCACTCGTTGTACAGACGAGGAAGAGCTGTGTTTGAAAAATACTTGCAGTCTGGAACTTCATATCGCGGGTCAAGAGTGGCGAGAAGCTGTTTGAAGCCAAGCTTTTCAACGGTGGTTATTGGCAGAATATCCCTCGCTATGAAGCATGTTACTACATGGGTGATGTCCTTATGGCGCTTGGACGCTTTGTCGTATTTACTGCAAGAAGTCCAGTTTGGTCTGCTTTACTTGCTTGGTGCTGGCGCTGGCAGCGGATTCCTCCGACAACGTGGAGCCGCTGGGTCTGCGTTTGCGATTGGTTGGAGGAAGAAATGACCGTAATATTAAGCTACATGATTGGCTATGATGAAAAAGGAAGTGAAACTTTTTCTATCAAACTTTTTATCGACCCCTTTTTTTCCTATCGCAGCACACGTCTATCGATCGATATATATCGTTATCGAATTATCGTCCAGCCCTAGACGGTCCCGTCTAATGTTATCTTGAGTCTGCCTACCTGTTATAAAACCTGACTGATCCTCATCTATCAAGTCCGGCATAAAACTTTCAAGTCTTTTTGAGATGATTGAAGTAAAGATCTTCTAGTCAACATTTAAGATTGAAATGGGCCTATACGAATCACAAAGTTCCTTATTTTTCCCTTCTTTTGGAATAACTGGAATGACAGCCTCTTTCCATGAGGGAGGCCGTTTGCCCTCTGTCAGAGTCAGATTAAAAGAATTTAGGAGTATCGGGGTTAA
Organism: Nelusetta ayraudi; assembly: GCF_046127955.1. Lineage (NCBI taxonomy): Eukaryota > Metazoa > Chordata > Actinopteri > Tetraodontiformes > Monacanthidae > Nelusetta > Nelusetta ayraudi. The sequence continues at coordinate 898,531 of NW_027466094.1, forward strand.
TTCTTCTCCAAATGTTTTATACCACTCACTAGGAAACCCATCACTACCTGGCGCTTTGATTGATTTTAAGCCTGCTAATGGCAGCAACTATTTCTTTTTTGGTTATACTGGAAATGAGTTTTCTATTTTGCTCATCTCCAATGGCTGGTAGGTCCAATGAGTCAAGGAATTCTTTCATCTCACAATCTTCTTTAGCTGTGGGTTGGGTATATAGATTTTCATAATAATCTTTAAAAACCCTCTCTATTTCTTCAGGTTCAAGTAGTAGCTGTTTCGTTAATGGGTCTCTAATTTTACATATTGCATGAGAAGCTTGCTGGGCCTTTATTCCTCTTGCTTAATATTTGGTTGATTTACAACCTGATTCATAGTGGGTCTGTTTAATGAATTTCAGCTTTTTCTCAACATCTAGCCTCAAGACATCGTCTATTTCCCTTCTGACACCGATTATTTGTTGTGACACTGTATCGTCCTTATTGCTTTTGTGTTGCTGTTCCAGAGTTGTTCATTGGTTTACCAGCTTCTTGTAACCTTCTTCTCTATGTGGCAGGTGGGTTTGCCCCCACCTTCGCGTCATCAATCACACCTGCGCCGGAGTGCAATCTTTGCGTCCCTCAGTGCGTTTACATGGTACTAGAGAAATTTGAATTATTGCCTTAGTCCGATTATGATCGGAGTTTGAGAACTCCGATTGGAATCGGAGAACTCCGATTGAGACACCCAGATAATGCGATTGGAATTCTAATTTCTCGGCCATGTATACGCCTTAGTCGGACGATTAACTGGACAACGCAAGTGCGCACGCGCCACCGCACAACTACGTCGTCTAACAAAACAGACGGCGTGAAACAACCAGCAAACGCGAATAAGAATGTTGACATTTGGAGAGAGGATGAGACCGGGGCGATGCTTTCTCTTCTAAAAGAGATGGACATATTAAAATTACACACAACAGAGACCTTTTTTAAAAGGGTAGCGCAGCAAATGCAGGGCTCCGGCTTTGCGCAGCCCTGAACAAATACGTATTTGTTCGTATTTATATTTCTACCTTTTCGTTCACATTTTTTGTAAGTTAGAAGAATTTCAACTTGTAAATAAAAGCACAGCAAAGACATGTTTTTCTGATTTGTTTTCATTTCGATAATTTCGCTGTTATTCTGCTGGAAACGGCACAAGCTTCCTCCACGGTCGGCACTTTCATGAGCGTGTGTATAACTGAAGACACCGTTCCTTTGCAAAACCTGTACACAAACTCTCCCACCAGTCTGCGCAGAACCCGCATCCAACAAGAACGAGAGTTTGGGGTCCGTGGCGACGGCACAAAGCGTAGCATCAAAGACATTGTGTTGTTGTAGCCCTCCAACAGCAACACAACAACACAACGCGGACACTTTTCCTTTGATTTTGGTTTATTTGGTTTAGACAATTCAGTTTGTCTGTTTCTTTTGTTAGCGTAACCACTTTCTTTGGTTGGTTTTCTTTTCTTTGTTTTGTTTTTGGTGAAACTTTGGGTTTTCTATTGAGTAGCGATTTTGTTATAGTTTGATTTCCTTTTTTAGTTCATTAATATCTTGTTCCCCAGTGATCGTTACCTTTTTGTTTTGGGTTTTGGTCCTGTGTGTGTGTGTGTGTGTGTGTGTGTGTGTGTGTGTGTGTGTGTGTGTGTGTGTGTGTGTGTGTGTGTGTGTGTGTGTGTGTGTGTGTGTGTGTGCGCGCGAAGAATAAATAAGGAGTTGGCATAGCGTGAATTTTGGCTTGTAGTGATTCCCTTAGCTTTGTTTATTCCCTTTTTTGAGTTTTCTTTGGTTTCTTTGGCCCTGTTCCCCTTATTTTCTTATGTTGAACAGTCTTTTTGGTATGGTACTTATTTCCTTGACACTCAGGCAGCTAAACCTGGTCTATTTTAAATTGTTGTCAAATAAAGCTGTTTCATTGGAAGTCCGTCTCGTCCTCTTAAATTTCAAAGCGTAACGAACCTGTGTAGCCCGTGGAATTTTATTATAGTTTATTTCCTGGGGTGCAACTCCCCAGGTGGCGTTGTCAGGCAACCCCCCACCACCACCACCACCACCCCAATTTTCCTTTATACCCACCTTTATACCCACCATCAGAATTGTCTCCACCTCCACCAGACCCTCCCCCTCGCCACATCTAGTCTTTTTTTGATAGGCTGCCCTCGCTATTAACCTCCCTCTCATCACAGCTTTAATTGTGTCCCACAGTATGGTAGTGTCTACTGGACTTTCTATGTTCTCCTCCATAGAGCATTTAATCTCTTTCTTAACCTCCTCCAGTGTTTTTGGATTATTTAGCATACCCACATTTAATCTCCAAAGTGTGTTTTTCTTCCTCTTATTTAGACAAATAATAAGGTAATTAATACTGTGTCAGTACAAGTCAGTCGTTCCTATTTTACATTCCTCTATTCTGTATCTGTCTGTAATGTTAATAAAAAAAATAGTCCTCTGTAACGGGTGGAGGTCCCTCCAAACATCAAACATCCCTAGTTCGGCTAGAGAGACGTTGACAAGTTTCGACAGGCGGGTCTGACTTCTGTTGCCATTAGTTGTGTCGAGTTTAGCTTTTAAATCATGTTGAAATCCCCTGCACATATTAGGATTCCTTCACTTTCCACAGCTATGATCTCAAACAGTGATTTCAAAAAGCACTTGTCCAACCCTGGACCAAAGTAACTGAGTTATCATCCAATTTCCCTTTGACTATTACATATCTCCCTTCTTTGTCATTTATTTTTTTAACAACTTCAAAACTGATAGAATTAGAGATTAATATTGTGACACCTCTCTTTGGGCCTTTCCTGAACAAGCTAAAAAAAACATTTCTATATCCAAATCTTTTCAGTGTGTCGTGCTCTTGTTGAGAGAGATGTGTTTCCTGTAGATCAGGCATGGCCAAACTATGGCGTGTCTCTGTCTGGCCCGCGTGAAGGCAGTCAAAAATCTAACCTAACTTAGAAATGACACTTGAACCTGCAATGAGTATTTTAGTCGTTCTAAATGAGTCCAACGTTAGAAAAAAAAAGGAGCGACCCGGACTTCCCACAGTCTCTTTTCTATTAACATGGGAATTCAATTTTAATAATTTGTCAACTAAAAACACCGGTCATACTAGAACATCCCTACCAGCTTTCTTCCCTGTATTCTCTGAATTTAATCAAAGAATCTTTGAAACTCTTGTAGCTTTTCTCTGGCTCGTGTCGCTGCTGATGCGTAGCCCCTCCAGGATCCCTCCTTGCACTGCCACTCCGTCGTAGTGCGGGGCACCGAGTGCCGCAGGCCCCTCCGCACCCGTCGCCACCGCCGTCTTCTCCGCCAGGCCGCGTCTCGCCAATTCCTCCTTTACCTCCTCTGCGCTGTTGTAGGTTCGAGTTCCCGTATCCCAGTGGGTCCTCATCTTGGTGAATGGCGTCTGGAACCGGATGCCCTTCTCCTTCAGGATTCTTTTAGCAGTGTTGTACTCCTTTCTCTTTTGGACCATCTCTGTCGCGTAATTGTGATGGAATGACGGTACTTTATTCCCCAGTTCTATTTTCTTTGTCCATAGCTCTCTCAGGACCCTCTCTTTGGTAGTAAATTCCAGAAAGTTAACAATGATGGGTCTCGGTTGGGCACCGTCCGCTGGCTTCTGTGCAAATGAGCGGTGTGCTCTCTGAATTTGGAAATTAAAATCTGCTGGCAGGTGCAGTTCGCTTTTCAGCAGGTCTTCCACAAACTTGGCCACAGATTCTCCCTCCTCTCCTTCAGTGACTCCATAGATACGTAGGTTGTTTCTCCTCGGCCTGGACTCCAGGTCAGTTAACTTGTCCTGAAGAGCTTTTTGTTCTCTCAGTGATATGACCAGAGCGTCATTAGCTTCCTGTGCCCAACGTTCTAGCTTTTCAATCCGCGACTCAGCCTGGTTGATCTTGCCGGTCTGGAGCTCCTGTTCGGTGATGACTTTCGCAAGTTGTTGATTTATTTCGTCTTTGAAGTCGTCCAAGTCTTTTTCCACGTCGTTCCTCAGTGTTTCTCCAAACGTGCGAAGGACTTCTTTTGATTCCGTTTTTAAATCCCGTATCTCCTTGCTAATAATTTCTATGTCCGAGCCCTTTTTCGCGTCGTTAGTCACGAGGAGTTCGTTTCGCCATCTCTCTCTGTTTCAGAGCAAGCTGGTAGTTCCGCCATATTGTCTGTTACCGTGTTTCTGTTTTGGTTGAATGGAGTTTTCCTTCCCATTCCAACGTTCCCCTGATCACTTTGTAGTTAATATGATATCTGACAATAGTTATTCAAGTTTTCGGGGAGTTTTTACCCTGGACGGTCGAGAGCCCTGGTGTCGCGCAGTCTACCGCTTTATGGCCAAACCAGAAGTCCCTTCCCTCTAGCCTTTTCAAGGGGGAGGTGGCTAGACTCGGCTCTTGTGGGACGAGAAGCAGAAGGCCTGTCCGATTGGGGGGGAAGATGAGATGACATTTTTGTGGGTCAACACAAACTCATCTGCGAGGACAGCAGCCTTGGACAATGACGACACTTTCTGTTCATTCAAGAACATTACCACCTTCTCTGGCAAAGAGTCTTTAAAATCTTCTAAAAGAACGAGCTCACGGAGTGACTCAAAGTCATTTTTGACATCATTAGCTGCACACCATTTATCAAAGAGGTTGCTTTTCTCCCATGCAAACTCGACAAAGATTTGACCACTAGATTTTCTATGGTTCCTAAATTTTTGCCAGTAGGGCTCAGGAACAAGCTCATAAGCAGGAAAAATTGCTTCCTTTCCAACATCATATTGCAGGCTGTCTTCTAAGAAAAGAGCAGACACCAACTCCTGTGCTTTTCCCACCCGCTTGCATTGGAGAAGGACAGGCCACATGTCTCTTGGTGAAGCTATTCGCTCCAAGGCACTGAATTATGAATTCTGTACCTACCTACAACCCCCCCTTCCGTGGCCCGCCGACTCGATGCAGGTCTGTCATGTGGCCCGTTGCTAAAAATGTTTGCCCACCCTCTATACAGACAGTGAGTTGGAGCAAGCTCGTAAGCACTACTTCCAGATGGCCCGCACTGCCAGTGAGGGGAAATGTGTCATGTTCAAAGAGCTGAGATGCAGGCTGGTGAGAAACACTGTCACCAGCATGATTTCTATCTTGAGAGCCAGTCAGCAAGGAGAGGGGGTCCGGTACCCTTCTAAGCATGAAGTCACTGCAATGGCTAAAAGACTAGTGGAGTATTATCCCATGCTGAAGCATTAAGACAAAACAATGAAACATGTAAGTGATTATATTATTTTGCGCACTTTTTGTGAAAAAAGTGTGAAGATTTTGAAGCGTGTGGTTATTTTTGGCTGATACTTTTTTTTATCTGTGCATGTTCACTTTCCATCTTTATTTGTTCTTTCAATGAGTGAAATTTTATTTACCACAGGCGAGCACTTACAAGAATCTTCACAAGAGATTCACCAGAGAGGGGCCACAAGAAGAAAAGGCATCGCATTGACTTCTCAGCAAGTGACCAAGAAGAAGATCATGATGCAGACTCAATTGGTGGATCAACAATTATTTTGTGTCACACACCAGGGCGCAGTTCTGATAATGGCCACACTTCACGTAAGTAGAAACATGTCCATTTTAATAATAATGATAATGTATGAAAGCTAGGCAATGTTATGATAGTTTTGGATATCATGATATATCACAGGCATTTTTACATTTGAATTGTCATTTGATATATTTTGATGCTCCAAACAATTTCATCCATTTGACTGATTTACTGATTTGTCTCCTCCATTTCATCAGCCAAAGATGGTCTGACAGCACAGGCCAGACATTATCAGACCCTGCAGGAGCTGTACAAGAAACCAAAACCCAACCAAGATGCTGTCTCCCAAATTCTTGACCTGCAGTTTCAAGCAAGAAGATCCTTCATCGATAGTGATGTTCTGAAAGAACAGGACAAGGCCAACAAAGATCCTGGATGCATATCCATGTGTCAAGGATCTTTATCATGTAAGTGATTAACTTGTTTTGGTTTATGATGAAAAGCAAGCATTTTTGCAGATTTTAACATTGACTTGCATTATAGGCGATGAATGAGCTGCGGCGCATTCTGGATAAGGGCAACAGAAAATTCATTGATGAACTAAAAAAAAAAAGAGATGGGAAGACTTCTGCACCAATGTGTAATTTTATGGTGTTTGGAAAAAAAATGAAGTGATGAAGCCACGCATAACGCTGGTTGTAGTTCAGTAGAGTCATTTTGCTGTGTCTCTAATTGACTGTGTAGCTGTTTCCTGGGACATAGGATGGTTTATGTTGCGCTGAATGAATAGATGCAGAATGGTAATACTCTTCATGCTGAAAAAATAAGATTTTTTTTGTGATCAACACAAACCTAATAAGACTCATTTTTAGGAAGACTAACTTTGAACTCAAAGTTGATTTGTTCTATTCCAGTGGAATATTCCATCGCGCTGCTCAGGGCACTCCCCACACTCTTTCCTTCACCAAGTCCACCACCGAAGAAGCTGGGACATGCCAGTGAGGCACTGCTTCATGTCATTCAGGTGAAAGTTTGTTTGCATTTTCTCACATTCAACACTTCATAGTTCCATGCATGGATGTGGCGTTTCCTTCTTCTTTTTCTTTAGCCAACAGAAGATCCCACAATGTACTCGCAGAAGAGGTCTTTCTGCACTCCTGTGTTGCTGTTTGATGGGACCCGCTGTCTCATCTGTCTTGGAGCCACTCCCGCCACCACGCTTGCCAAGGAAGACTTGAGTGACGGTCTGCTTCATCTGATGGATTACTACTATGCCCTGCACCTCACATATCCAAAAGTGTGTGGCAACCCTTCTCTCTGTCATTCAGACAGAAGTGCTACAGGACACTATCCATGAGTGAGACACCACAGCCTCATACAAAAAAGACCATGGCAGAATGGAAAGATTTTATTGGGGAGTAGAGCTGTGTACTAGGCATAGGTAGTGATACACTCCCCTGGTAGTTGTAACTTGAGGGTGGGTGGGAGTCTGTTGGAACAAACATGTTATCAGTGGTGATAGGAACACAACACTATATGCTGTCCCCATACTGGTTTTTTTTTTTGTGTGTGTAACTGAGTGTCAGGGAATCTGAATCAATGTTCAATAATGATGACGGTGAATATTGTAACAACAAAACATTACTTGCATTCTAGAAATGATTGCTTGAGATTGTTTTAAGATGCAATGCCTTAGTGACGTTTTTATTACAAGGCAGTGAAGGCACTGTCAGCAATTTAAGTGAATAAATAGTTGTTGACAATATTAATTCTGTTTGCTTAATTATTTTTTTTTGGGGGGGAGTGGGCGTAGGGGGGGTGGATGCTTTGTCTCATTTTGAGAAAAAAAAGCTAATATTTTGAACACTTAAATTAAGAAGAATTGCACTGTTAGTAGGTCTGGTTTTAAGATCTTTTCATTCAAATTAAGAAAGAAGCAAACGTGAAAAAAGAATTGAGAAGCTAGTATCAAGTTTATTTGACTTAGTACAGTCCTTGGAATGAGTGCTTTACTGTTTATTTCAAGAGTTTTTCCATTCTTCAAATGCCTAGATATATCGTCTTATTTTAAGAAATCTTACCAAGTCTAAATATCTTACTGCATTGGCAGATAATTTGACTTGTTTCTAGCCTGTTCTTTCTCAATTTAAGTGTTTGTTTCTTAGATATATTTTGCAGTGTGTGGACACCGAGGGGAGCTCTAGAATTGGCTCATTCAACCAACCAACGAGCCAATCAGCAGTGGCGTCACAGGCCCTCCTCCTTCTTTGTTCTCTCTCTCACTTTGACTTCTGCACTGGACAGCCAGGTTTGTGGAGGGAAGGTTGGAACAAAGTAAGGACGGGGTACCCCATACATTCATGTACGTAGAGTCACTAAGTCTTAAACTCACCAGGTTTGTATCGCATATCGATAGCCCTAATGCCACACAAGTCTATGAGGGTCCAAGGTCAACTTTGTCCGAGAGACATGGGGCCACTTTCAGGTTCATCAGGATCCTTCAGGACACACCCACGCCAAATTTGGGGCTTCTAGCCCATGAGGAACCCCAAAACCCTCACTCTAATTCCAGCCTTATCGCTAACCCTAATGACAAGTCTATGAGGGTCAAAGGTCAACTTTGTCCTAGAGACATGGGGCCACTTGCTTTTTCATCAGCAGCCCCCAAGAAGCGCACACGCCAAATTTGGGGCTTCTAGTTCTTGAGGAACCCCAAAACCCTAACCCTAGTTTCAGCCTTATCGTTAACCCTAATTCAATGCAAGTCTATGGAGGTCAAAGGTCAAATTTGTCCTAGAGACATGGGGCCACTTTCAGGTTCATCAGGATCCTCCTGGACACACCCATGCCAAATGTGGGGCTTCTAGCCCATGAGGAACCCCGAAACCCTCACTCTAATTCCAGCCTTATCGCTAAACCCTAATGCAGTGCAAGTCTATGAAGGTCAAAGCTCCACTTTGTCCGAGAGACATCAAGTGTTTTTTTCATGAATCATTCATAAATGTTAGGAGTTTGCTTTGTGGCGAATTCACAATAAAAATACATTGACACTGTCAAAGATGGACTCAAGCACTATTATTGAACTATACTGTATTTTTTGAGTGATGTGCTTTTGAAAAGCGCTGCGCACAGGAGGCCCATTTGTTTTTGTTTTTTTTCAGGGGGCCCAAAATTCCTGGCGGCGCCCCTGAGCGGGCATCTCCAGCACCAAGGCAGTGGAGCTGCTGGCCACGAGAGAAGAATTAACCAGTCCATTGAAACCATTTGTTTGGTCTAGTGAGTGGCAACAGTCCTTTGAGGATCTTAAGTGCCTTCTCAGCTGTAACCCTGTCCTGTCTGCTCCAAATTTTTCCTCATTGGCTAGAAGCCCCAAATCTAGCGTGGGCGCTTCTTGGGGGCTCCTGATGAAAAAGCAAGTGGCCCCATGTCTCTAGGACAAAGTTGAAAATTCACCCCATAGACTTGCATTGAATTAGGGTTAACAATAAGGCTGAAACTAGGGTTAGGGTTAGGCTTAGCTGAAATTAGGGTTAGGGTTTCGGGGTTCCTCAAGTACTAGAAGCCCCAAATTTGGCGTGGGTGCTTCTTGGGGGCTCTTGATGAAAAAGCAAGTGGCCCCATATCTGTAGGACAAAGTTGAAATTTCACCCCATAGACTTGTATGGCATTAGGGTTAGGGTCCAAGAGTACACATACACATTTTCTTTTGCTTTATTGATTTAAGCTCATCGTCTCCAGCTGCAAAGGTACAGAAAGCTTTCTGTGTTTTGATGTCGTGTGTGAGAAAACATCACTTTTTTCTGTAAACTTGTGTTATCATTGTCCTTCATTGAAAATGACACAATCTTTCATTTCATTGTTCAGATGCCGAACACCAAGGCATTCCGTCGCTCTCTGGCCATGAAACGACGCCTGGAGCAAAAACGGGATTGGACACCTTTTCCACCTCAGAAGGACTTTGAACGTCGTGAGTACTTCCACGTTCATGATTTCATGTTCTGCCTGTGTTGTTATCTTGTATTCCAAATAAATCTTACAAAAACATATTTAGATTTTTCTTTTTTGTCAATTTACACAGGGCGCGGTACTGGTCAGCGACCTGGGTGCGAAGATGGCCCGTTTTGCTCCTGACTGACAAAACAGTGCAAGTTCGTTCTTAAGGCCCAGCAACCAGACAAGAAGGTATGGGTCGTGATTTTGTCAAGCCACGAGTTTCTTTATGTTTTTGTTCTGGTGGTGGGAGACTCACATCTCTGTCCACTTGTGGATGGTTTTGTGTTCTCGCCCCGGGCAACAACCTTGAACACGGGCTTGTAACAGACTCCGCCCAGGATTTTGCTGCGCTACTGGCAACTGTGTTGGACCGCTGGCCCAAGGTTTGTTTATCTGCTGTGACAAACAAATTTGAACACATGAATGTCATCGCCACTTTGTTTTATCAATATGAAGTAATTCCATGATCCATAGTTCAATAACAAGAATATTCATGAATTTATTTTGCATTTTTACGTTTGTTTGGGGTTTTTTGTAGGTGTTTGTGCTTGACTTTCCACCCCGCCTGACTGTCAAGCCAGAACTACAAACAGCGCTACGTCAAGTATATCATCGTGTTGCTGCACGCATGGGTGTGTAAAATACATATTTTTGTTGTATTTTTTTCTCTTCAGTGACACTGTGCTAACAGATATTTCTTAGAATTGTGTGATTACACAATTGATTATGTGACACTTCTTCCAGGTTTAACATTTGTGTATATGGCCGATCACGTCCCCCTTTGTCAGCTGTACATGGTGGTATTATGATGGTGTAAGTTTTGCCTTCTTCAGCCTTACTTGCTCTTCATTTGATATGACAAATATGTGTTAACATGTTGTTTTCTGTTTACGTGCACCTCAGGACTGATTTTGGTGGAGCGTCTGCATGCTGCAGTGCTCCATCAGCTCGCACCCCCTTCACCTAGGCCAGGGGTGTTGTGCCACAACCAATCATCGCCCAGGGTGTCTCCCAGAGTGGTTGTGACAGGTCCTGTCTACATGCCAGTGTATGGACCCGCTCCTTAATGGACTCTTGTTGGACAGGACGTTGAGGTAACCTGTTCATCCCTCTTTTTTTTTTCCCCCCAATCGTGTATTTGTCAAACAGTGCAACTTTTTATTTTAAAAATGAACACTTATCCTAAGTTGACTCTGATTTCCTCTCCTCTTTTTTTTTATAGACAGTACCAACAGCTGTTGAGACTGCATTTCACACAGACATCCCGTCCAATCCTGTGTGGTTCAGTGAGGCTGTGCTGCTGGACCACATGGAGACCGTCGTGGAGTCATCTGGCAGGGTTTCCCCAGCTGTCACGGTAACATTCACACAATTATTCATACACTTATCAACTAGGGGTGGGTGAAAAAAAAAATCAATATTGCAATATATTGTTGTGCTTTCTGTCGCAATAAATAATCGATACACTGACGGCAAATATCAATATTTTTTTTCAAACACCACCTGTCCACCTGTCCCGGGAAAGACAAAATCTCTCCCGGGACACAATTTGTCCCGTTCTTTATGGAAAATGACAAAACCTCATTTAATTTCCGTCTGTGGTCTAGATAGGGTTGCCAACCCTCCCGTAAAATACGCGATTGTCCCATATTTGCAAATAAAAAAGCCTGTCCCGTAATGAACTGATGGGGGACGCACTTCACTTTGTCCCGTATATTTTGGGGACGCGGTTATTTATTTATTTATTTTGTCTGCATCATTTTTTATTGATTTTCAGAATCGGGGCAGTGAAAGGATTTTTTTCCCTCTTTCATCTTCAGTAGCAACTTGTCTTATCTCAACTTGGGGACTTGGGATATACAAACCGACGGCGGTTTGTATATCCCAAGTCCCCAAGTTGAGATAAGACAAGTTGCTACTGACTTTACATTACCAGAAAGCACTGTCCTTGTTTACATGAAAGTTATTAATGTTCATGCACTTTAATATGTTTGCTTGTGCAGTGCACGTTTGTTTGTACATTATACAAAGTTTTGGAATAAATGCAAGATCACAGGCATTTTCCTTTTTATGGGTATTTTTTTCTTTTTCAGTCACATATCGTCTGCAAAATTTTGAAGATATCGAAGATATCGTGTGTCGTGATGTTGTCATTATCGTGGGCCAAATATCGTGACAGTATCGAATCGTGGGTTAGCCGTATCGCCCCACCCCTATTATCAACACAAGATCACATATGTACAGTACATGTACAGTTTAATTAGTGTGTTACTTTGTTTATGAATTCATTTCTTTATGTTCTTCAAGATGTCCAGCCTGAGACGTCGATCAGCACGCGTTGCCTCAAAAACCAAAACAAACAAGTGACATGTTGGTATTTGGGATATGTGTATTTCATTGTGTGCATCTTTGTGATAGGACAATAAATGCAGTTCTTTAAACGTTACTTTGTGTCCTTGTATTTGCAGGTGTGGGCAACACGTTCAACTGTCCACATGACTGAGTCTGCCTCCAGCAATGTCACAGCAGTGCAGCAGGTTTGTACTTATTCATTTCCACTTCATCACCTGTATGTGTTTTCTAGGCTTTACACCGATCTTATCGGCTGTATCGGATCGGCCGATATTTGGCATTTTTTGAAACGTTCATGATCGGGCGTCATGTCATGAATCACCGATCAATGACGTCATGGTCGTGTTGAAACTTTTTTAATCTGTCTCATTTCCTCCAAAGTAGTTTCACAGCATCGACATGTTTATTTGTTTGTATCCGAGTGTTATGTAAATGTATAGATTTGGGTTTACATTGTTGTCAGTTCCTTTTGTCTGCTGTGTGTCCGTTTGGGCACTAGATGGCGCAGTAGATCCTGTGTTTCCTTTTTTTTGCTTGGTCCAGGTGCGGAAAGGTGATTGGCTGGTGCCAATATTTAAGGAGGAGGACTTCAACACCTCGGTCTCTTTGTCCTTCTCCCAGCTCCCAACCAGAGGCCATGTGCCGCAGCAGCAGCATTCTGTGTTCAGCCATCAATTCTGTTTTGTAATCTATTTCAGTTCCCTTTGTGTCCACGTAGCCCGTAGGGGAGGGAAGCCATTTGTGTTGTGACCCTTTTCTCCTGTGTTTTAGTGAAGGAGGTTAGTTTGACTGTCATTTATTTGATTGTTTTCTTCATAGGTAAGATCCATAAGAGAGCCATTTTGTTTGTTGTTTTGGCCATGCCCTCCCTGACGCCAGTGCAATGATGGTGACGTTTAATAAAAACCATCCTGTGGACGAAGCACCTTTGTCTAATTTGAGAGCTGGGAGAAGGGGGGGGGAGCCTTTATGTTGTGTCCTGGTTCCCCCTAGGCCGGGGCATAACACCGAGAGCTAATGATTCATGATTCAAAAACCTTCATTTTCGTCTTCGTGCCTCTTCCTGTTTTGAGTACTGTCGCTATGTGACGGACAATAAAGTTTCTTTGAATCTGCAATATATGCAACGCTACAGTACCTCGCGGGGGAACTTTGGTAAAAAAATTCAACACCACAAATTTAATCAGGCACTTGGAAAAGATACACACGGAGGAGCATGTCGAGTTCAAGAAACGCAGCGCGGAGAAAGAAAAAGAAAAGCAAACTCTGAAACGGATGCTAAAGCAAACAACTTTCGACGGTGCTTGTGAGAAGGCAAGGGGTGTACAGAAACAAGTATTTATTGCCTCTAACGTGATTGGATCGGTGATTGGCACAAAAATCGTGACCGTGTAAAGCCTAGTGTTTTCCTTTCTATGTTTATTGGCATAAAATCACATCTTTCTCATTTTAATCAGGTGGAGGCGACGCCACAGATGACCAGAGCTGTGCCCGTGGTTCCTGTGGCTCCCGTGGTTGCCAGCACCAAGCCAGAGGAGGCCAGCACCGTCCAGGAGGCAACACAGAAGATCAACTAAGCTAAGGAGGCTTTTCTTTCTTCTCCTGTTGCCTTTGACTGCTCCGCTCGTTCTACGCCTCGCACATGTGATTTGTGATCCATCATCAGTTAGTACTAGTGAAGATGCAGTGGCAGATCATGGCACTGGTATTAGCTTAGCCAAGGTTCTGCATGGTTCTTTTCATCGAGGCGAAACCGGTCACGGTTTAAAATTCCAGCACCAGCTGGCAACAGTGAGTCACTTCAGAAGAGCAAAACTCCTCACTTTGACATGGATAATTCTGACGTAGAGTTTGTCAGTGCTGTGACCAATGAAGAGTGTAACTTCTCTCCCCTTGATGTTGATGTTTGTTTAGACCTTAGCAAAAACTTGAAGATTCATTTGGACCGTGCGAGTTTTCCAATTTCTGATTGCAAAGGCCCATTAGGTTCGCCGTGTACAAATGAGAATGTAGAGGCTGATGGAAACTGCTTCTTCAGAGCCATCAGTCAAGCTGTGACTGGTTTATAGACACAGAAGTGGAAATTCAGGTTGCAGCAGATTGTTTACGATTAGATGTGTACACTTTTATCGATGGTCATGGGTTGAAGTACAGCTTTTGCAAGAAACAATTCTCACATTGTATATATTTATGGATGTATTTGTTTTATATGGAAGCAGTTACCATAATCCAAATTAAAATAAGAATATAATAACAGAAATGCGTTTTCATTTTAAGAACGAAGCTGCATTATTTGACTCATAATTAAAATGGTTAATAAGTCATTCAATCTGCATTTTCATTTTCTTCTTCAAGACTGCTCATTCTTGTACTTAATTCAAATGAAAAAGGAAAACACATTTGAGATTTAATTTTCAAAACATGCACCAGCAAAGAGTTAACAAAATTCAATATAAAATGTAAAATTCAAAAATGAAAAAGCAATAGCAGAATGCTTTTTCATTTTAAGAACGAAGCTGCATTATTTGACTCATAATTAAAATCATGAATAAATATTCCTATATGCATTTTCATTTTCTTATTCGTGTCGCACCTTTTATGACACAATCAAAAAGAAAACTGAGAGCATTGCTTTTTAATTTTCATGGTCCTGCCCTGCACAAGAGTTACCACAACTCGAAAACGAAATCGCAATCTCAAAGTAAGCACGCGGCGCAGGAAAGTGACGTCAGCAGCTCTCCACCTCCGCTGTGGGTATGGCGGTATGACGCCAAGTGTCATTTGCCTCCTGTTATGTGTAAATTCTAATGTTTGTGAATTTAATAAATGTATATATATACTGTATATTTAAAAAAACAAAACAAAACAAAAAAAAGGTATAGCGGTATGACACCACTTTGCCATCGTTACTTTTCACGTCATTGAAGTTGCCGGTAAACAAGATTTAAATCGCCGAAAAACGTGGACCACTGACGGATCTCGTTGGTCGGACAGATTTGAGCATGGTGCACATTGACACAATTGTTCAAACCCTGCTGGATTTAGCTTCCCAGGTGGAGTTGAATAGTGTATCTGAATATGATGCTCGGGACCGAGTTGAGCAGGTATTCTGCCGTCCCAGATACGGACGCAAACAAGGTTGCCCTAGCCAACCTGTTGTCAGTTATGGAACACCTTGATGCACCAGCACAACATCAAAGCTAAAGCTATTTGTTACATGGGTGGAGTAACAGCTGTTCGGCGTCGGCCACCAGTCCATCCGTCGCAGGATGCGATGCAACGGATCATTGCTTCCGTTCGGCGTCGGCCACCAGTCCATCCGACGAAGGATGCGAAGCAACAGATCAATCCGTCGACTGGTGGCAGATGCTGGTGCGAGATCTGTCAGTGGTCCACGTTTTTCGCCGATTTAAATCTCGATTACCGGCAACTTCAATGACGTGAAAGAAGTAACGATGGCAAAGTGGTGTCATACCACCATACCGTTTTTTTCTTTTCTTTTCTTTTTAAATAAAAAAAAAATATATATATATATATATATATATCTTTATTAAATTCACAAACATTAGAATTTACACATAACAGGAGGCAAATGACACTTGGCGTCATACCGCCATACCCACAGGTGGAGAGCTGCTGATGTCACTTTCCTGCGCCGCGCGCTTACTTTGAGACTGCGATTTCGTTTTCGAGTTGTGGTAACTCTTGTGCAGGGCAGGACCACGAAAATTAAAAAGCAATGCCCTCAGTTTTCTTTTTGATTGTGTCATAAAAGGTGCGACACGAATAAGAAAATGAAAATGCATATAGGAATATTTATTAATGATTTTAATTATGAGTCAAATAATGCAGTTTCATTCTTAAAATGAAAAAGCATTCTGCTATTGCTTTTTCATTTTTGAATTTTACATTTCATATTGAATTTTGGTAACTCTTTGCTGGTGCATGTTTTGAAAATTAAATCTCAAATGTGTTTTCCTTTTTCATTTGAATTAAGTACAAGAATGAGCAGTCTTGAAGAAGAAAATGAAAATGCAGATTGAATGACTTATTAACCATTTTAATTATGAGTCCAATAATGCAGCTTCGTTCTTAAAATTTAAAAGCATTTCTGCTGTTGCATTTTTATTTGGATTATGGTAACTATCTGCTTCCATAGTTACACCTGTGTTACAGACTAGTAAATGCTTCAGCAGAGTTTTATGAGGGTGTTTTTTTTTTGTTGTTGAAAGTGAAAATGTTGTTTTGAAAATGACTGCTTACAGGTCCATCTGTTTACTTTAACCAAGCATTCAGAACGAGTTGTCCAACACCGGTTTAATTTTTCAGGAATTGTTGACTTTAAAGAATCACGTTAATGTTCATTAATTCATGGAAGTGAAGAATAATTAAAGTAAATCTTAAAGTAACCTTGTGCTTCTGTGTTTCTCAATGTTTCAACAACTTTGTTCTGAACATAGTTAAGTTCTTTCACATGGCTACTTTTATTTAACAGCTCTTTGCACACACGACCTTCAGGTCAAAAAGTAAATTCAGTAAATAGCATCACCATAAGGATTGCGTAATAACAGAAACAAAGGAGTGCAGTAAATAACCAATATCCCTGTGTATTTTTAAAAGGAACACTAGAGATTTAACAATACACAAAATAACAGGAGGTTCACAACAATTTAGTGTCCATTCTCTGGATAGGGTCAGGGGGAGGCGCACTGCAGTGGAATAAGTGTCCATCCTGTGGAGAGGGTCGGGTGGTTTAGAGAGATGCAGTGATGGCCTCTCTTCGGTGCAAATACAAGTTCACAGCCTGATACGGATCTGTTGGTGGAGCAAGATGGGACTCAGCCATAAAGATGATACAGAGTTCATAAATATCTGGATTACATGGTACAGCCAGCCGAAAGACACATTCATTTTTGCACAGTTGAATGTGTTCATCTTCAACAGGGGAGAGAAAATATGTTGTTCGCTAAAGTTCAGGAACAGCATGCGTCACATTAGGCTGACCGCTGGGACGTTCAGGTTTCTTGATGGCCTGATGTTGTGTGCATTCCACACTTGTGCAGTGTCATCCAACTCATCCTGTAGAAAATGTATACATTTAGGAAGAGCTGTGCCAGCAGAACAGAAATAAAACACTAAATTACAGCATTCACACATGAGCAACCCCACCCTCTCCCTCCCTCCCTGTCTCTGTTCATCCCTCCCTCCCCCCCCCTTTCTCCCAATCTCTTATCCTCTCTGTTTCTACCCTTCTGTTCCATCTCTCTCCCCTTCCATCTCTGTTCCTTTCCCTTTTCTACCCCTTCTCTTTAGCATTCTTTTTCCTTTCCTCCCGTCTCTGTCTGTCTGTCTTCCCAACATCCCCTTTCCCGTTTCTGTCCTCCCTCCCCTCTCTCTCCCTCACATACACATGCGCACAAAATGAAAATAAAACATTATTCATGAACTCACCTGTATGGAGGCCCATACAACAAAACTGCAGGAGACTTTTGTCCAGAAACTCGCCATCAAAATGCCCGTTGTCTCTGAGGTCTGATAACAAGG
This sequence comes from Nelusetta ayraudi, assembly GCF_046127955.1. Lineage (NCBI taxonomy): Eukaryota > Metazoa > Chordata > Actinopteri > Tetraodontiformes > Monacanthidae > Nelusetta > Nelusetta ayraudi. Next base: position 915,957 of record NW_027466094.1, read on the forward strand.
CTAACCAGAACTCCATGCGCTGGCCACACAGGAAACCCCACCAATATTCAGTTCTTTGATTGGCGGTGCTGGCCCCCTCCAAGTAACTATCGAGGGTGTCGTCTGGTTGAACAGGGACGAGGAAACGCTGGAAGCCTCTAACATGGCCATTTTCGGTTCCAAGGTCGCCTCGAACAACTCTAGGGCACCCCCCAAAACGCTGTACCGCTTCTATGTAGCACCCTCCAATTACTTTTGGGTCACTACTTGTTGTGTAAGCATTGAGCCAGATTATTTTTCTTGAAAAGCCATCGATACATCCATTCACACAAATACCATATGGCTTCAGTTCATCATATGAGTCCAGGTGCCAGATGAAGTTGAGAAGTTTGAGAAGTAATTCCTCCGTCTGAGACGCCCCGCTTGCCTTAATGACACTCCTCTTGGATCCAGCTCCTTCAAAACCAAACGCACAGACTCTTTTCTCACACGCAGTCCATTTTCTCTGCATTTAGCATACATCCACCTGTACCCGTGAAGCTGCCCGGGGTAATGTAGCTGGTTGCTAATGGATTCAAACAGGATCGCCAGGTCGGAATAGGCTTTGCGTGGCACGAGTCCCCTTGGAATGTACAGCTGCATCCCACTCTAGACTGATCAAACCCGACAAAGAAAACAAATCCTGAGTCACTAAATATTAAGAAGATGATTAAAAGGATTGGTATGTTTGATGTATGGAGGGATTTTCATCCATCCACTAAACAATTGACTTTTTACTCTCACCCTCATTCAGTTTACTCGAGGATCGATTATTTCTTTATGTTCTGAACAGACAGACACAGGGTTTTAGATTGTAGAATTGGTGTTAGCGACATATCAGATCACTCAGGTGTATATGTGAAAATAAATGTAGGTGTCCCACACAAAAACACTATTTGGAGACTCAACACCTCCCTATTAAATGACACCCGATTTGAAGATTACATTAGGAAAGAAATGAAGGAATATATAGACCTTAACGGTAGCACAGTGACGTCACAGAGTATTTTATGGGATGCTGGAAAAGCAGTATTGCGTGGAAAGATTATAAGTTGGGCATCACAAAGGAAAAAAGAAAAACTTAAACACCTTAACGACTTGACAAGTAAATTAGACTCACTGGAACGGAAGCATGTAGAGACTAACGACCCCACCTTATTGGAACAAATAACCGTAGTAAAATCAGAACTAAATAAGAAACTGAACGACCAGGAGGAACTTACACTTAAGTATATCAAAAAAACCCACTATGAAAATGGACCCCGTGCTAAAAAACTCTTAGCCTGGAGACTTAAAAAACAACAGTCTGGAAGATCCATATATAAAGTAAAGGACCCGGTCACCAACCAGATGTGTTATAAGCCAGAAGCAATACATAAGTCTTTTGAATCATACTACAGGAATTTATACACTCAACCCGAATTAGCAGAAGCAGTAACAGTCAATCAATTTTTTGAAATCCCTAGACCTGCCATCTGTTGTCACAGAACAAAATAAGTGCTTAACTACAGAGATTACAAATGCAGAGGTCGACAAGGCAATTTCTAAACTGAAAACAAGCAAAGCAGCCGGGGGAGATGGACTACCAGCAGAATGGTATAAGACTTTTAGGGACTCTGTGACCCCACTGCTATTTATTAAATTGTTTTAACTATGTCTTAAAAGGTGGCGAGACCCCACCATCTTGGAAACAGGCCATATTATCTGTAATACTGAAACCAGGGAAAGATAGGACAGATTGCAGCTCATACAGACCTATCTCAGTTTTAAACACTGATTATAAAAGTTTCACTTCAATTATTGTCAACACACTAGAAAATATTATCCCTAACCTAATTGACACGGACCAGACAGGTTTTGTTAAAAATAGACAAACACAAGGCAATGTTAGGCGAGCTATACATCTGTTACATATAATGAGCAAAGGAAACACAATGTCCTTAGCAATTAGCTTTGACACAGAAAAAGCTTTTGACTCTGTTCTATGGGAATTTTTATACCTGGTCCTGCAACGTTTTGGCTTTAACAATACAGTTATAAAATGTTTAAAATTCACCTGTGGCCCGGATCAGAATAAATGGCAGTCTTTCAGGTACAATCTGTTTGGAGAGGGGTTGCTGACAGGGCTGCCCACTGAGCCCCATCTTGTTTGCTCTATCTATAGAGCTACTTGTTCAAAAGATTAGGGAAGACCCAGAAATCATGGGAATACTATTCAAGGGGAACGAATATAAGACATGTTTATATGCAGATGACATCCTGGTGACTTTATCCGACCCGGATACCAGTCTCCCTAAATTAATGCCCTCCTTCGACCAATGTGGTTCATATTCGGGATACAAATTGAACATAGAGAAAACTCAAACTCTTACTTTTAATGACATACCTCAAGAAAACATACGTAAGTCCTTTAAATTTAAATGGAAAACCAGAATTTTCAAATACCTAGGTCTTCATATTCCCAAGACCCCCAAAGATTTATATAGCGTAAACTACGGTAGCATCACAACCAAAATTAAAAATGATCTGGATAGTTGGACCCCCCTAGTACTTGATTTTTACAACCGAATAGATACTTAAAAAATGGTTATTTTACCACAATTGTTATTTCTACTCCAATCGCTACCTGTAGAAATACCCAATAAGAAATTCAGTGAATGGAATCGGATAATTTCTAGATTCATATGGCAGAACAAGAAACCAAGGGTACGCTACAAAACATTACACTTAACAGGGAGGGATGTCACTCCCATGCTTGGAGGACTACTATAAAGCAGCACAACTGCAGTATATAGTCTACTGGTGCAGGGCGGGTTACGATGCAAAATGGAAGGAGCTAGAATTTGACCAACTAGATATCCCACTTCAATCTCTGCTGGGTGACAAAGCTTTCAAGACTATATACTCTAATAACCTATGTGATGTTATAAAAACTCCCCTAAATATTTGGTACAAAGAGATGAGCAAAGCGCACCTGGAAAAAAAATCTCGGTTATTAAGATGGGTCGAACATGATAGAGTATTCTTGTGTTATTCTTTATCTTGGTTTATATTGTATGATCACTAGTAGCACGTGTAAACTGTTAGAATCCTAGGCTAACATATACGCATCGTATTTCACTTTGTTTTATGGCCTGCCACTGATGTGCTCGTCCTCTCCCTGTACAGGATATGAGCTGTGAAATCGGTCAACTATCGTATAGTCGTTGGTTTGTCTCTCTCTGTTCTCCTCCCTGTTCTTTCCTTATCTTATCCCCTCCGAGTCCTGTGTATAAGAGACCTTCTTCCTCCTTCCCACCTTGCACTCGCACTCCCATTTTACTGTGTTTTGTGCCTCGGAGCTCCGATCCCTTTTTTTATTGTTTGTTCATTAAATTACTTATTACCCCAGTATTCCTGCATCGGCATCTTCGCTCTTTTCCACAACAATTTGGCGTCACGAACAGGATTGCTGGAGACCTGTCAGTGGAACTCTGGGACGTTGAGGGCCCGGGACCAGGAACGGAGGAAACTCCTCGTTCCCCCTCTACCTCGAACCAAGCATTCGGAGATGAGAGGATCGGCGTCTAAGAGTGGATCTGATCGGCTTCACGTCTATCCAAGCGAACCTGGAAAGGAAGTGCTGATTCAGAGATCGGGTGAGAAGTAATTGTTCTTGTCTCAGACATATCAGTGACCAGTGGGTTGTTTTCCTTGTCGTCTACGAACGGTCCCGGGGCAGGACGGAGCGCATACGTTAACCGTGCCTGTCAGGTCGGTGTTGATTCTGAATCAACACTGAAATTCCCGCTCCACAAGTGAGCCGGAAGCTTCTGGTAGGTAAACTACCAGAGGGGTGAGTTTTTTCTCCACCTTTTTGCTAGAGTAAGAAAAAGGGGTGCACGGGGACGCCTGTGTATTTTCTGACTTGGAATTTTGTGAAAACTTAGTGAAAAGTCAGAGTAATAAGTCTAGCTAGACAGTGCTGGGGAAGAACCAGAGCAAAGTGGCTGCTGCTGTTCCCCAGGGGGGACCAATTGTGGACGACATGAGGAAAAAATATGGTCCAGATTGTCTTGACATGTTGGGAATTTGGGTTGAAAAGTATGATTTCCCAGCAGGGGGATCACTGAGTTTGGAGGAATTGAGAAACCTCCGGGATAAATTGAAGATAGCAGAGGGAAAGGTTACAAAAAAGAAAAACCCAAACAGGTGGGAGATTCAAATCATCAAAGATCATGAAAGGTGTTTTTCATTCTGGAAACCTGAAGCAGAGGTCAGGGACAGGAAACAAGTAAAGAAAACAAAAACAAACGTGTGAACAGCGCTGGGCGCTGGAGCACAGGGGTGACAGAGATAACGGCAGAGGGTGCACACACTCACACACACTCCCCAGAGGAGGGAGAAAAGGAGCCGCTCACACACGAGCATTCAAATGCACCAAATCGTCTGTATCCTTCTCTTACAGGCCCGAGGGACCCTCTCCTGGACATGCCTGTCTTCCCTCCTCCCGCCTGCCCTCATCCAACGCTACCACCGTACAACCCTGCGCAATCCAGCACCGACGCCGCAGCGTCGCCACGTTCATCAGGACTGCCGTCAACCAAACGGCCAGCCTCATCACTGCTTTCAGACAAGGGCTGCTCCCCCAGATCGCCAAAGCAGTTAACACAAGCTGCTGCGTGGGGATTGAAGATGCCCGGCTGACAGAGGTCCGACGTCATGCAGTGCACGCTGAGAGGCTTCTGCAGGAGGCCAGCGATGCAGAGGACAAGAAGATAAAGCGTGCCTCCCTCACCATGATGAAGCACCTCAGTGACACGGCGAGACGGCCCTACAGGAACAACGACAACCGACGAAGGGCGACTAGCGGAGACATCTTCGGCCGAATGGGTCACTGGGCCAGAGAATGCCCTGACAAAGGAAGAACCATGCCCACCGCAGCCAAGAGAGTGATCGCGAGGACCGGAAAAGAGGATCCAGAGGGGACCAGGACGTGTTTATGTAGCATAATTGTGGCAAAGCACTGTTCCTGCTTTTGTTGTGGTTTGTGGCGTGTGTGAGAGTGATCAGTGAGCAGGGTGCAGTTACCCACTTCTACCAGTGGAGGTCGTGTTCGCCCCGGGGAATAACGCTAGAGAGGTCTCAAGTGGCTCGTGAGACCTACGTGGAGCGAACCGTCGTAGCGGACGTTAACGTGTGTGTTATCTGTTGTGCTTCCACAGGTGAGAAGGGGAAATGGTTGAAAATAAGAGCAAATGTATGTGTGGCTGTTTCGTAATTGAAGTCTGAGATCGAGGGTATGTGAGTTAAATTTACGTTTTGAATGTATCGTCTCTGAGTGATGTGGGAAATGTGGGAAACGACATGATAAATAAGTTCAAGTCGAAGTCGGGTATGGATCTGTGTTTTGAAATGTAAAACGTAGATAACGCTCGAGAGGAAGTCTCTCAAGTGGCTCGTGAGACCTATGCGGAGCGAACCGTAGTAGCGGACGTTAACATGTGTGTTGTCTGTTGTGCTTCCACAGAAAACCAAAATAAAAGCTTCTAAAGAAACAAAGAAAAACAAAAATAAATGTGTCTTCGCAACATTACCATGCTACATTTACGTTTGACTATCTGCTTTAATATAAAACCACAACAAATGTGTTTTATAATTGTCTTTATATAATCTACAAACGTATTTGTATGATCCAAAGAAAATTCCATGTTTGTTTGCGAAACTCATTGGAAGAATGAAGAAAATCTCTTCGATTGTTATTGTCATGAACATGAATCACAAAACATATATATATATATTTTTTTTCCATGTGTCACTTTAACAGAGACAACACCATCTGTAATTACTATGTTTGGTTGCATTTCCCTGGCAGGCAAAGATAGATGGAAGAGACATCCTTCTGGGTAGAAGATGGGACTGGCTTGTCTGTGGATGGTGGAGGCTCGCTGGGCTCATCAATCCGTCCATCCATTCACCTTGTTCGTCTCATCCTGACTGCAGCACGCCACTGTGGAGGCTTGACATAACACACATTAGATTAATAACAGAAAAGCAAAATGTGACTTATGGTGTATTATTTAGTGTGCTTCAGTTGTAATTCTCATAATAATGACTGTTTTGCTGGCTTCACACAATATATATAATTGGCCTGTCTTAGTTAAAAGCCCACTCACCACGACAAGGTGAAGGCCAAGAGTGGGAACACAAACACAGACCAGAAACGAACAGGACAAATCCAGACAAGACTACAAAAAACACAAACACAAATATCAATCACTTTGACCACTATCTTTTTTCACAAAAACTTTTATTTCTTTACAAATTGAACCTTAGATTGTGTCACAACAAACTAAATAAACCCTTGAAACAGCCAACAAAACATGAAACAACAACACTTCATCAATATTATAATGAGTATCCTCATTGTATGTCCTTGTATGGTTCAATGCTGACACAATAAAATAAAAATGAAAAATAAAGACAATGTCTCTTTTTTGGCACGACTGATTGTAGTAGACTATAGCTCTTATACTTAGCCTGACAGTTTGTGCAATGAATTATATTATATCCTAAAACAAGACTAAATAGCCCATAGTTTAAAAATATGTTCAATAGTAAGTGTTCAGTGGGTCAGATGTCAAATGTGATCTATTTAAAATGTAGAATAGATGAGCTAAATAACACGTATATAATACACATTGATGGGAATTGAACCATCGCCTCAGTCTTGCAAGTCCAAGATTGTCATAATGTACCACAAACCCAAATCACACTCCCTTTTTTCATCTAAGCTGTTTGAGTAGCGTTAGCACACCGTGATTCCTCATCAACTACAGGCCTACACTTCAAATAATTATGAGAAAAATCCAACGTAAAGAGAGCACTTCCATTAGGAAATAGTCAACATGAAATTTCGTCTTCTACTGACACCTGCTGGTCAAATTGAATAGTTGCAAATATTGTGAAGAAGTTGTCATCTAATTCTAATCCTAAACAATATGGCCATTCCAAGTGAAGTATTAAGACAATTAATCAGGTTTGTACTGCTTGATTGAACACATTCATCCCGTTCCAGTGCACTAAAACCCACTTCACTTCAGGACCGTGTCAGCGAAGCCAAAACTTCCTTGAGTGACGTTGTTTCCCAGCATGCAATGCGAGCTAGCGATTCACAATACTATTTCATCACAAACATGGATGTAAAAAATAAAAAGGGAAAAAGGGAAAATGAAACTTCAGGAACACCAACCATTGCAATACAAGCAGAACTGGGCCGAAGTTTTATATTATGTACACCATAATACAGCCTTCTGGTGGACAAGCCATACTGTTTAAGCCGTGTCCTCTTATGGCACTTCCGTGGGTGGAAGCTCATCGTAGAGGTCACGTGCTGGTTGCGCGTCACTCCAGCGATCACCTCGGGGAAGGTCTGAGACAAGGTCGTTGCCCTTGCAGGTTATCTGATTCAGGTGAATATATGGAAAACATGGGTCAATGTGGTCAGTCTTAACAAGAGAAGCTTACTGGTGAAAATAATGTACTACACGTGGATGTCACACTTTCTTTTTGTTTTGTATGAGCATTTAAAAACAACAACATAATAATATGGATTTTGACCATGTATGTTTTGGAGTTCATTGAAAGAGGTTTATTTATATATATATATATATATATATATATATATATATATATATATATATATATATATATATATATATACATATATATATATATATATATACATATATATATATATATACATATACATATATATACATATATATACATATATATATATATATACATACATATACATATATATATATATATATATATACATACACACACACACATATATATATATATATATATATATACATATATACATGTATATATATACATATACATACTACACGTGGATGTCACACTTTCTTTTTGTTTTGTATGAGCATTTAAAAACAACAACAACATAATAATATGGATTTTGACCATGTATGTTTTGGAGTTCATTGAAAGAGGTTTATTATATATATATATATATATATATATATATATATATATATATATATATGTATGTGCGTGTGTGTGTGTGTGTGTAACTTTAACTAACTTATCTATTTCTATCCATCTATCAAACGTACTATCTAGGGATCTATCTAGGGGGGGGGGGGTTAAAATGAGCCGTCGATTGTATGTGTGGGAGTCCCTCGGGTTCAGCCCAGCTGATTTAGTGTTCGGTGAGAGGACCCTCACGTCTGTTAAAGGGGTAAGTGGCTTTCCAATGTTAAATGAGTCGAGAATAATGTGTTAGATTACGTCTTTTTTTTTTTCGTGAATGCTTGCATCGTGCTTGTGAAATTGCTCACAAAACTCTTGTCGCCAGCCAGTCTAAAATGAAGCGGCAGTTTGACAAGAAAGCTGTGGCTCGAGTTTTTGAGACACGCGACCGAGTGTTGGTATTGTTGCCGTTACCCGGTTCCCGTTTGCAGGCTGGTTTTTCTGGTCCGTATGTCGTGGAGCGCAAACTTTCCGTTACAGATTATGTAGTGCACACTCCTGATAGAAAACGATCGTCCCGCGTCTGCCACGTCAAAATGTTGAAAAGTTCCGCCCGGTTCACACTGGACGTGGAAGCGCCGCGAAGCGCCGAGCGCTTCCATTCAGCGCCCATGTTAATCAATCAGTGTGTTTACATGCAGAGCTTAATCGGACTAAGCAATAATTCTGTTTTCTCGTCCAATCGGAGTTCTCAGCTTGGTCCCCGTATCCATGCAGCTGAGAAATTCAAATTATTGACGGGAACGTGTCCTCCTCACAACACTAGGGGGTGGAGTGAGTCTTTTCAGCCGGTCAGCTGCTTTCGGTTGACATATTAAATCTATTATGATATGTAACGATAGTTCATAATGTACGTGTTACTTGCTTTGCAGATAAGGTGTACCCTATTTCTTGTGCTCCTGGTTATTTTAAAAGGCAGACAAGAACGTTGTTTGCTGTTGGAGGGCTACAACAACACTTCGATGCTACGCTTTGTGCCGTCGCTA
>NW_027466094.1:930000-945000 GCF_046127955.1 Nelusetta ayraudi
GTAGCCTGTTTTGCTCACGAGGTGTAATAGATTGTGGAATCTTAGTAGACCTTAGTAGACGCACGCTGCTGAGAGTGGCAACAATCAGCTCCGATGACCGTGGTGCTTGTAAATAAGGCAAATGCGCTATCTAGTGGGATGCAGCATGTTTATTCGTGTTGGAGCAATGACAAGTACTACTAACAAAAGAAAAGATGCACAGGGTAAAAAAAAATAATCATAAACTCTTCTTAGATCTCTTATAGATTATTGATAATAGCATTCTAATTGATTTCAAACCTTTTCAAAAGATCTTTTGCCAATAGCACACCCAAATATTTGATAACCTTGGAATTCCATTTGATTTTATATTTTCCTCTAATTTCTCGGCCTGGATGATAATTCAGCGTGAGAATTTGAGTGTTTGCTATGTTTAACTTGTTGCCTGTGTATTTAACATAGGTTTCTATTATCAACATCAAATGAGGTAAGGTTCTGTCCGGGTCTTGGAGAACCAAAATAATATCATCAGCAAAAAGCCCTGTTAGATGTCCCTGCTCTCCTATATGTATTCCTTTTAGATTGTTACTTTGTCTGATCATTTGTGCCAGCGGCTCAATGAACAGAGCAAACAATGTAGCGCATAGGCAACATCCTTGACGAGTACCATTAATCTTTATCCTTGCCGTAGGTTCTTGGTAGAGACCTTGAATACACTGTATTAACTTTTCTTGGAACCCCAGTTTCCCAAGAACTTGATACAGAAATCTCCAATTCACACAGCCAAGGCTCACCAGTAACAGCTCGCAGGCCCTGCTTTTGGATCTGATCTATTATGTATAGGACCCGTCTAATGTCTTCTTGAGTCTGCCTACCTGTTAAAAAAGCTGACTGATTGGAAGTCCATCTCGTCCCCTTAAATTTCAAAGCGTAACGAACCTGTGTAGCCCGAGGAATTTTATTATAGTTTATTTCCTAGGGTGCAACTCCCCAGGTGGCATTGTCAGGCAACCCCCCCGCCCCCATTTTCCTTTATACCCACCATCAGAATTGTCTTGTCTCATGGTTATCTTTTAAGATAACCATTATCTTATCTTTTAAGATAAGCATGAGCACAAGAAATAGGGTACAGCTTATCTGCAAAGTAAGTAACACGTACATTATGAACTATCATTCTATATCATAATGATGTAATATGTCAACCGAAAGCAGCTGACCAGCTGAAAAGGCTCACTCCATCCCCTACTGTTGGGAGAAGGACACGTTCCCGTCAGTAATTCAAATTTCTCAGCTGCATGTATAGGGGGACAAGGTGAGAACTCCGATTGGACGAGAAAACCGAATTATTGCTTAGTCCGATTAAGCTCTGCATGTAAACGCACTGATTACACCTGCGCCAGAGTGCAGAGTGAAAGCAGCTCTTTTAAAAAGAAGCGCAGGCTGGAGTCAGCACTCTGTCCTCTGGCGTGTCCACGCTGAGAACTTTGCAGTTCTTCTTAGCATTTCGGCTAGCAATCCCAGAGCGGGCTGGGCCATAAGCGCAGCTGGAGGAGGAACCCTGCCGGGTGCCCGTTCATCGGGAGGTGGTGCTGTGTGTGCGTGATCGTTGTGCATTCACCTCTTGGCTGTTAAAGCCGAAGTCTTTTTGGTATGGTACTTATTTCCTCGACACTCAGGCAGCTAAACCTGGTCTATTTTAAATTGTTGTCAAATAAAGCTGTTTCATTGGAAGTCCGTCTCGTCCTCTTAAATTTCAAAGCGTAACGAACCTGTGTAGCCCGAGGAATTTTATTATAGTTTATTTCCTGGGGTGCAACTCCCCAGGTGGCATTATCAGGCAACCCCCCCCCACCCCCTCCAATTTTCCTTTATACCCACCATCTGAATTGTCTCCACCTCCGCCAGACCCTCCCCCTCGCCACATCTAGTCTTTTTTTGATAGATGATGATCTATGCGTATTGATGCGTCGTGCTGATGCGTAGCCCCTCAAGGATCCCTCCTTGCACTGCCACTCCGTCGTAGTGTGGGGCACCGAGTGCCGCAGGCCCCTCCGCACCCGTCGCCACCGCCGTCTTCTACGCCAGGCCGCGTCTCGCCAATTCCTCCTTTACCTCCTCTGCGCTGTTGTAGGTTCGAGTTTCCGTATCCCAGTGGGTCCTCATCTTGGTGAATGGCGTGTGGAACCAGATGCCCTTCTCCTTCAGGATTCTTTTAGCAGTGTTGTACTCCTTTCTCTTTTGGACCATCTCTGTCGCGTAATCATGATGGAATGAGGGTACTTTATTCCCCAGTTCTATTTTCTTTGTCCATAGCTCTCTCAGGACCCTCTCTTTGGTAGTAAATTCCAGAAAGTTAACAATGATGGGTCTCGGTTGGGCACCGTCCGCTGGTTTCTGTGCAAATGAGCGGTGTGCTCTCTGAATTTGGTAATTAAAATCTGCTGGCAGGTGCAGTTTGCTTTTCAGCAGGTCTTCCACAAACTTGGCCACAGATTCTCCCTCCTCTCCTTCAGTGACTCCATAGATACGTAGGTTGTTTCTCCTCGGCCTGGACTCCAGGTCAGTTAACTTGTCCTGAAGAGCTTTTTGTTCTCTCAGTGATATGACCAGAGTGTCATTAGCTTCCTGTGCCCAACGTTCTAGCTTTTCAATCTGCGACTCAGCCTCGTTGATCTTGCTGGTTTGGAGCTCCTGTTCGGTGATGACTTTCGCAAGTTGTTGATTTATTTCGTCTTTGAAGTCGTCCAAGTCTTTTTCCACGTTGTTCCTCAGTGTTTCTCCAAACGTGCGAAGGACTTCTTTTGATTCCATTTTTAAATCCCGTATCTCCTTGCTAATAATTTCTATGTCCGAGCCCTTTTTCGCGTCGTTAGTCACGAGGAGTTCGTTTCGCCATCTCCCTCTGTTTCAGAGCAAGCTGGTAGTTCCGCCATATTGTCTGTTACCGTGTTTCTGTTTTGGTTGAATGGAGTTTTCCTTCCCATTCCAACGTTCCCCTGATCACTTTGTAGTTAATATGATATCTGACAATAGTTATTCAAGTTTTCGGGGAGTTTTTACCCTGGATGGTCGAGAGCCCTGGTGTCGCGCAGTCTACTGCTTTATGGCCAAACCAGAAGTCCCTTCCCTCTAGCCTTTTCAAGGGGGAGGTGGCTAGACTCGGCTCTTGTGGGACGAGAAGCAGAAGGCGTGTCCGATCGGGGGGGAAGATGAGATGACATTTTTGTGGGTCAACACAAACTCATCTGCGAGGACAGCAGCCTTGGACAATGACGACACTTTCTGTTCATTCAAGAACATTACCACCTTCTCTGGCAAAGAGTCTTTAAAATCTTCTGAAAGAACGAGCTCACGGAGTGACTCAAAGTCATTTTTGACATCATCAGCTGCACACCATTTATCAAAGAGGTTGCTTTTCTCCCATGCAAACTCGACAAAGGTTTGACCACTGGATTTTCTATGGTTCCTAAATTTTTGCCGGTAGGGCTCAGGAACAAGCTCATAAGCAGGAAAAATTGCTTCCTTTACAACATCATATTGCAGGCTGTCTTCTAAGAAAAGAGCAGACACCAACTCCTGTGCTTTTCCCACCCGCTTGCATTGGAGAAGGACAGGCCACATGTCTCTTGGCCAGTTGAGTGGCGAAGCTATTCGCTCCAAGGCACTGAAGTATGAATCAACTTCTGCCTCACGAAATGCTGGCACCAGAAAAATGTTTTTACTGGGGCTGGGCAACGATTAAAAATTTTAATCGCAATTAATCGCATGATTTACCTGATCAATCACGATTAATCACGTCGTATACGCAAAAGCCAATAATGAATTGAAAAGAAGTCTTTCATACACTTTAATTTAAATGTTCTGCCATATAAACGAAAGCACCATAACATTTATCGTGCAAACACTTAACATCAGCACTTTACACAGAAACATTTTTAATGTAAATCTAAAGTTAAAAAAAATGCAAATACAAAATTAAAGCTTATTGCCAATGCCAGGGCATTACTGTTATCCTGTTCCTCATGAAAAATAAAAAAAAATCTACCTCCAAAATCCTGAGCCACAATAATAACAGGCAATTTCTGAGGTAACAGCAGAAACATTTTTCTTTTATCAGGGAGCAGCATAACCAGTCTGCGTTCCTTTGCAAATGTCCCAGTTAGAAAGGGTGAGGCACAAAAACGTTCACTTTTGGGTTTTTCTTCACAGGGGACTAGAATGTAAAGTCCACATTTATACTGGAGTTCTTTTGGAGAATCTCACTCAACTCAGTGCAGTTTGTCAGTTCCTGGAACTTGACGGCCAGTTATTTTAAATGTACTGCCATATGAATTAAAGTGCCATAACATTTACTGTGCAAACACACTTTTAACATCAGCATTTTTGAACAATTAGCAGCTAAGAAAAAAAAAAATAGTGTAAATTTAAACTCAACTTAAACAATGTTATCAAAGCAATACAAAATTAAAACTGTAAGCAGCGTTTGCGGGACTGAGCCCACCTGGCCACTGCCTGCCGTGACGTCCGCCACCTGGCCACAAGCCCCCGACACCCGCCGACGCTTCCCAACGCCTGGCGATTCCGCCCAAAACCCGCCGATGCCCCATTACTGACGCCGACGCCTGCTGATGACACATCAAGCACTGACTTGACATTACTGACTTGACATTTAGAAACATTTGATTTCTAAATGTGATTGATTACTGTATCATTTTGGAGATAATAAGCCTTAAAGTTGGCTTTTTGTTTTGTTTTGCGACAGCTCCAATATTCCATTTTTACTGTACAATAACATCAAATTGCTCCATAAGCTCTGTCAATGGTTGGTACAGTTGACCTCAGGACAACCTTGAATATATCTTCTCTTAATATTCTTGAATATTCTCACTTAATGTACCAGCTCCTTCCTGTAGACATGATATGTACAGTTAGTTATTCTTTGTTTGACGCAAGTGTTATATTAAGTTCCTCCTATCTGTACCGGTACTTCTTGTTAATTTGAAATAAACACTAACAGCATAATGTCAAAACAAAAACCGAACAAGTCAAAGATCATAAAACAAGGAGGCTTTGTACTAAAATATGAATAAAATATAAACAGGGAGTTGTCTAATGTCGTCAAGGAAGCCAACATTACGTTACCTGTTGATCAGCATGTTGACTCAGAAAATCCTCAGGCTCCTGCTGCGACATTTCATGTGGGGCGACGGTTGTGACTTCACTGCTGGTCCCGTGAGAAACTCAAATCGGTTCTTCACGTTTGTTGCGTGGCATGGATTAGGACATTGAGAGGCATTATAGTGTGGTTGTGTGCACCAAATCGGACTCGGCTTCTTGCTCGATAGCCGTGCATAATTTACGCAAACGCAATGCTCTGTTTACGTGAACTCACGGAGTCCGACTCCTTGCACGTGCTCATCTCGACTCGATGGATTTATGAGCTTGATGACAAGTGTGTATTTTGTATTGGATTGATGTACTGCAATTCTAGTCATGTGAACAAGCAATTAGCATTCCTAGTTATATGTGGCATGACGAAATACTGTACTACCAAGTTTGTATTGCAGTTTCTTCAGTTTATGGGGTAGAGGGTGCTCAAATTGGATTGATTGAAGATGTAGTTTAGGTACAATTTGCTTGTTTTTATCAATATTTAAGTTGATTGCAGTTCAAGGTGGCACAATCCTATCAGATGTTGTCATTTTGTCACGAAGAACACTGGTATTTGTTGATTATTACCATAAGTACCACCATGTTGCAGGCATTGTGGTTACAAGTTTCACTCCAATTTTGATTGTTGTCTGTATGACTAGCAATCCGTTGAGCTGTCTAGGGTTATCATTCAGATAAGGTGTCACAACTTTTAATTGCATGGGAACTTTGGGATCCATGGCAGATGGGCATTGTAAAAAAACGGATCTTGAGTCGGAAGGCCAGCTTGTCCTAATTGTGACCTTAATATGATGATTTTTTTTCCCTGCCAGATTGAGGAGAAATGAAATGGACATCCAAACCGGGGCCAATAATGGATGAGCTGGATGATGTCACAGTATCAATTTTAAATGGTATGTCATGTGTAGGTATGAAAAAATTTCCATGACTTTGATTGGTCCGCTAAGTAATTAAAATAACTGTATGCTGACACTGATTTCAAAAAGAAGTATTTTACAAATTTGAGACAAAATGTCTAAACTGAATTGCATTTACAATTAATTCTGATAACAGAAATTGGCACAAAACAAACTTGGTTTGACTTGTCAAGTTGAATTAAATTCATTAGTGAAAAAATGTATGAGTTGTTAAGTCTAAAAGGTTTGTTAATGATTGGACTGTCTTTATAGCTGCCAACATCGATGAAGTCTTGCTCCACACCCTCAGTCGTGATGATTTGAGAGACCTTTTTCCTGGACCAGAACACTTTCTCAGGAGGAAACGGATTTGGGCCCTTATTAGTGTAGATGTGATTGGTTACCTACTTTGCTCTGAAAACATCGAGCATAACACTTTTTTTTTCTTTTTTCCTAATTGTGTCTATTGTTTCTCTCTTGTTCATAATGTTTTGGATCTGGTTTCCTCTCGGCTGAGAATTCCACCGTACCAGACAAGGCTGCCCCGAATGAAGCCAGGAACTGTGTCTTCACCAGGAGGAACATCTCCAATCTGTCCTCAGACATCCACTCCTTTGGTGAAAAGCAGCCCAAAGAGGACCCTACAGCTTCCTGCTCCTCCACAATATGTTGTCTATACTAGACATGGGCAAACCCCGGCCCGCGGGCCACATCCGGCCCGCTGCGTGTCTCTGTCCGGCCCGCGTGAAGCCATTCATAACCCCCCAACACCGCACCCCCCAACGAAACTTTGTTGGCACGTAACTTTGCCGAGTTAGTGTAGCGCGATAGCGATAGCGTGCTTCCTCCCCGTCAACGAGGTGTAGGTACAGAATTAGTCCGGGTGCAGAATCGTTCCAGGCAGAAGTGACTGCCGATACAGCAACTCCATTGGGACATACCTCTACATCGCGTTCGAACGTGATATATGGATAGATTGCGGTACGTTTATAGAGTTGCCGTATGTGACGTAATTGGCAGTCGCCTCTGTCCAGTGGGCGAATGCCAACAACGTCACATACGGCAACTCTATTAGGACAAACTACATCGGTTGATTAAGGTTATCTTTTTTTTTCTGTCAATCCCTGCCGTATTTACAGTACTTTGTATTATATTGTATACACGAAATTCTCTCTCTCTCTCTCTCT
Organism: Nelusetta ayraudi; assembly: GCF_046127955.1. Taxonomy (NCBI): domain Eukaryota; kingdom Metazoa; phylum Chordata; class Actinopteri; order Tetraodontiformes; family Monacanthidae; genus Nelusetta; species Nelusetta ayraudi. Next base: position 937,235 of record NW_027466094.1, read on the forward strand.
CTCTCTCTCTCTCTCTCTCTCTCTCTCTCCCTCTCTCTCTCTCTCTCTCTCTCTCTCTCTCTCTCTCTCTTCACAAGCTCGTAAGCACTACTTCCAGATTGCCCGCACCGCCAGTGAGGGGAAATGTGTCATGTTCAAAGAGCTGAGACGCAGGCTGGTGAGAAACACTGTCACCAGCATGATTTCTATCTTGAGAGCCAGTCAGCAAGGAGAGGGGGTCCGGTACCCTTCTAAGCATGAAGTCACTGCAATGTCTCAAAGACTAGTGGAGTATTATCCCATGCTGAAGGATTAAGACAAAACAATGAAACATGTAAGTGATTATATTATTTTGCGCACTTAGATTTTGAAGCGTGTGGTTATTTTTGGCTGATACTTTTTTTATCTGTGCATGTTCACTTTCCATCTTTATTTGTTCTTTCAATGAGTGAAATTTTATTTACCACAGGAGAGCACTTACAAGAATCTTCACAAGAGATTCACCAGGGAGGGGCCACAAGAAGAAAAGGCATCGCATTGACTTCTCAGCAAGTGACCAAGAAGAAGATCATGATGCAGACTCAATTGGTGGATCAACAATTATTTTGTGTCACACACCAGGGCGCAGTTCTGATAATGGCCACACTTCACATAAGTAGAAACATGTCCATTTTAATAATAATGATAATGTATGAAAGCTAGGCAATGTTTTGATAGTTTTGGATATCATGATATATCACAGGCATTTTTACATTTGAATTGTCATTTGATATATTTTGATGCTCCAAACAATTTCATCCATTTGACTGATTTACTGATTTGTCTCCTCCATTTCATCAGCCAAAGATGGTCTGACAGCACAGGCCAGACATTATCAGACCCTGCAGGAGCTGTACAAGAAACCAAAACCCAACCAAGATGCTGTCTCCCAAATTCTTGACCTGCAGTTTCAAGCAAGAAGATCCTTCATTGATAGTGATGTTCTGAAAGAACAGGACAAGGCCAACAAAGATCCTGGATGCATATCCATGTGTCAAGGATCTTTATCGTGTAAGTGATTAACTTGTTTTGGTTTATGATGAAAAGCAAGCATTTTTGCAGATTTTAACACTGACTTGCATTATAGGCGATGAATGAGCTGCGGCGCATTCTGGATAAGGGCAACAGAAAATTCATTGATGAACTAAAAAAAGAGATGGGAAGACTTCTGCACCAATGTGTAATTTTATGGTGTTTGAAAAAAAAATGAAGTGATGAAGCCACGCATAACGCTGGATGTAGGTGAGTGGGACATGCCAGTGAGGCACTGCTTCATGTCATTCAGGTGAAAGTTTGTTCGCATTTTCTCACATTCAACACTTCATAGTTCCATGCATGGATGTGGCGTTTCCTTCTTCTTTTTCTTTAGCCAACAGAAGATCCCACAATGTACTCGCAGAAGAGGTCTTTCTGCAGCCCTGTGTTGCTGTTTGATGGGACCCGCTGTCTCATCTGGCTTGGAGCCACTCCCGCCACCACGCTTGCCAAGGAAGACTTGAGTGACGGTCTGCTTCATCTGATGGATTACTACTATGCCCTGCACCTCACATATCCAAAAGTGTGTGGCAACCCTTCTCTCTGTCATTCAGACAGAAGTGCTACAGGATACTATCCATGAGTGAGACACCACAGCCTCATACAAAAAAGACCATGGCAGAATGGAAAGATTTTATTAGGGAGTAGAGCTGTGTACTCGGCATAGGTAGTGATACACTCCCCTGGTAGTTGTAACTTGAGGGTGGGTGGGAGTCTGTTGGAACAAACATGTTATCAGTGGTGATAGGAACACAACACTATATGCTGTCCCCATACTGTTTTTGTTTTTTTTGTGTCAGGGAATCTGAATCAATATTCAATAATGATGACGGTGAATATTGTAACAACACAACATTACTTGCGTTCTAGAAATGATTGCTTGAGATTGTTTTAAGATGCAATGCCTTAGTGACGTTTTTATTACAAGGCAGTGAAGGCACTGTCAGCAATTTAAGTGAATAAATAGTTGTTGACAATATTAATTTTGTTTGATTATTTTTTTTTTTGGGGGGGAGTGGGCGTAGGGGGGGTGGATGCTTTGTCTCATTTTGAGAAAAAAAAGCTAATATTGTGAACACTTAAATTAAGAAGAATTGCACTGTTAGTAGGTCTGGTTTTAAGATCTTTTCATTCAAATTAAGAAAGAAGCAAACGTGAAAAAAGAATTGAGAAGCTAGTATCAAGTTTATTTGACTTAGTACAGTCCTTGGAATGAGTGCTTTACTGTTTATTTCAAGAGTTTTTCCATTCTTCAAATACCTAGATATATCGTCTTATTTTAAGAAATCTTACCAAGTCTAAATATCTTACTGCATTGGCAGATAATTTGACTTGTTTCTAGCCTGTTCTTTCTCAATTTAAGTGTTTATTTCTTAGATATATTTTGCAGTGTGTGGACACCGAGGGGAGCTCTAGAATTGGCTCATTCAACCGACCAACGAGCCAATCAGCAGCGGCGTCACAGGCCCTCCTCCTTCTTTGTTCTCTCTCTCACTTTGACTTCTGCACTGGACAGCCAGGTTTGTGGAGGGAAGGTTGGAACAAAGTAAGGACGGGGTACCCCATACATTCATGTACGTAGAGTCACTAAGTCTTAAACTCACCAGGTTTGTATCGCTTATCGATAACCCTAATGCCATACAAGTCTATGAGGGTCAAAGGTCAACTTTGTCATAGGGACATGGGGCCACTTTCAGGTTCATCAGGATCCTCCTGGACACACCCACACCAAATTTGGGGCTTCAAGCACATGAGGAACCCCGAAACCCTCACTCTAATTCCAGCCTTATCGCTAACCCTAATGCCATACAAGTCTATGAGGGTCAATGGTCAACTTTGTCCTAGAGACATGGAGCCACTTGCTTTTTCATCAGGAGCCCCCAAGAAGCGCACACGCCAAATTTGGGGCTTCTAGTTCTTGAGGAACCCCAAAACCCTAACCCTAATTTCAGCTAACCCTAGTTTCAGCCTTATCGTTAACCCTAATTCAATGCAAGTCGATGGAGGTCAAAGGTCAACTTTGTCCTAGAGACATGGGGCCACTTTCAGGTTCATCAGGATCCTCCTGGACACACCCATGCCAAATTTGGGGCTTCTAGCCCATGAGGAACCCCGAAACCCTCACTCTAATTCCAGCCTTATCGCTAAACCCTAATGCAGTGCAAGTCTATGAAGGTCAAAGCTCAACTTTGTCCGAGAAACATCAAGTGTTTTTTTCATGAATCATTCATCAATGTTAAGAGTTTGCTTTTTAGGAGAATTCACAATAAAAATACATTGACACTGTCAAAGATGGACTCAAGCACTATTATTGAACTATACTGTATTTTTTGAGTGATGTGAAGCTTTTGACAAGCGCTGCGCAAAGGAGGCCCATTTGTTTTTGTTTTTTTGAAGGGGGCCCAAAATTCCTGGCGGCACCCCTGAGCGTTCATCTCCAGCACTAAGGCAGTGGAGCTGCCGGCCACGAGAGAAGAATTAACCAGTCCATTGAAACCATTTGTTTGGTCTAGTGAGTGGCAACAGTCCTTTGAGGATCTTAAGTGCCTTCTCAGCTGTAACCCTGTCGTGTCTGCTCCAAATTTTTCCTCATTGGCTAGAAGCCCCAAATCTAGCGTGGGCACTTCTTGGGGGCTCCTGATGAAAAAGCAAGTGTCCCCATGTCTCTAGGACAAAGTTGAAAATTCACCCCATAGACTTGCATTGAATTAGGGTTAACAATAAGGCTGAAACTAGGGTTAGGGTTAGGGTTAGGGTTATCTGAAATTAGGGTTAGGGTTTCGGGGTTCCTCAAGTACTAGAAGCCCCAAATTTGGCGTGGGCGCTTCTTGGGGGCTCCTGATGAAAAAGCAAGTGGCCCCATGTCTCTAGGACAAAGTTGAAAATTCACCCCATAGACTTGCATTGAATTAGGGTTAACAATAAGGCTGAAACTAGGGTTAGGGTTAGGCTTAGCTGAAATTAGGGTTAGGGTTTCGGGGTTCCTCAAGTACTAGAAGCCCCAAATTTGGCGTGGGCGCTTCTTGGGGGCTCCTGATGAAAAAGCAAGTGGCCCCATATCTGTAGGACAAAGTTGAAATTTCACCCCATAGACTTGTATGGCATTAGGGTTAGGGTCCAAGAGTACACATACACATTTTCTTTTGCTTTTTTGATTTAAACTCATCGTCTCCAGCTGCAAAGGTACAGAAACCTTTCTGTGTTTTGATGTCGTGTGTGAGAAAACATCACTTTTTTCTGTAAACTTGTGTTATCATTGTCCTTCATTGAAAATGACACAATCTTTCATCAACACCAAGGCATTCCGTCGCTCTCTGGCCATGAAACGACGCCTGGAGCAAAAATGGGATTGGACACCTTTTCCACCTCGGAAGGACTTTGAACGTCGTGAGTACTTCCACGTTCATGATTTCATGTTCTGCCTGTGTTATGTTGTATTCCAAATAAATCTTACAAAAACATATTTAGATTTTTCTTTTTTGTCAATTTACACAGGGCGCGGTACTGGTCAGCGACCTGGGTGCGAAGATGGCCCGTTTTGCTCCTGACTGACAAAACAGTGCAAGTTCGTTCTTAAGGCCCAGCAACCAGACAAGAAGGTATGGGTCGTGATTTTGTCAAGCCACGAGTTTCTTTATGTTTTTGTTCTGGTGGTGGGAGACTCACATCTCTGTCCACTTGTGGATGGTTTTGTGTTCTCGCCCTGGGCAACAACCTTGAACACGGGCTTGTAACAGACTCCGCCCAGGATTTTGCTGCGCTACTGGCAACTGTGTTGGACCGCTTGCCCAAGGTTTGTTTATCTGCTGTGACAAACAAATTTGAACACATGAATGTCATCACCACTTTGTTTTATCAATATCAAGTAATTCCATGATCCATAGTTCAATAACAAGAATATTCATGAATTTATTTTGCATTTTTATGTTTGTTTGGGTTTTTTTTTTATATATACAACTATTTTGTAGGTGTTTGTGCTTGACTTTCCACCTCGCCTGACTGTCAAGCCAGAACTACAAACAGCGCTACGTCAAGTATATCATCGTGTTGCTGCACGCATGGGTGTGTAAAATACATATTTTTGTTGTATTTTTTTCTCTTCAGTGACACTGTGCTAACAGATATTTCTTAGAATTGTGTGATTACACAATTGATTATGTGACACTTCTTCCAGGTTTAACATTTGTGTATATGGCCGATCACCTCCCCCTTCGTCAGCTGTACATGGTGGTGTTATGATGGTGTAAGTTTTGCCTTCTTCAGCCTTACTTGCTCTTCATTTGATATGACAAATATGTGTTAACATGTTGTTTTCTGTTTACGTGCACCTCAGGACTGATTTTGGTGGAGCGTCTGCATGCTGCAGTGCTCCATCAGCTCGCACCCCCTTCACCTAGGCCAGGGGTGTTGTGCCACAACCAATCATCGCCCAGGGTGTCTCCCAGAGTGGTTGTGACAGGTCCTGTCCACATGCCAGTGTATGGACCTGCTCCTGAATGGACTCTTGTTGGACAGGAGGTTGAGGTAACCTGTTCATCCCTCTTTTTTTTTTTTCTTCCCCCAATCGTGTATTTGTCAAACAGTGCAACTTTTTATTTTAAAAATGAACACTTATCCTAAGTTGACTCTGATTTCCTCTCCTCTTTTTTTTATAGACAGTACCAACAGCTGTTGAGACTGCATTTCACACAGACATCCCGTCCAATCCCGTGTGGTTCAGTGAGGCTGTGCTGCTGGACCACATGGAGACCGTCGTGGAGTCATCTGGCAGGGTTTCCCCAGCTGCCACGGTAACATTCACACAATTATTCATACACTTATCAACTAGGGGTGGGTGAAAAAAAAATCAATATTGCAATATATTGTTGTGCTTTCTGTCACAATAAATAATCGATACACTGACGGCAAATATCAATATTTTTTTCCAAACACCACCTGTCCACCTGTCCCGGGAAAGATAAAATCTCTCCCAGGATACAATTTGTCCCGTTTTTTAGGGAAAATGACAAATCCTCATTTAATTTCCGTCTGTGGTCTAGATAGGGTTGCCAACCCTCCCGTAAAATACGCGATTGTCCCATATTTGGCAACTAAAAAGCCTGTCCCGTAATGAACTGATGGGGGACGCACTTCACTTTTTCCCGTATATTTTGGGGACACGGTTATTTATTTCTTTATTTTGTCTGCATCATTTTTTATTGATTTTCAGAATTGGGGCAGTGAAAGTATTTTTTTCCCTCTCTCATCTTCCCGTCGGTTTGTATATCCCAAGTCCCCAAGTTGAGATAAGACAAGTTGCTACTGACTTTACATTACCAGAAAGCACTGTCCTTGTTTACATGAAAGTTATTAATGTTCATGCACTTTAATATGTTTGCTTGTGCAGTGCACGTTTGTTTGTACATTATACAAAGTTTTGGAATAAATGCAAGATCACAGGCATTTTCCTTTTTATGGGTATTTTTTTCTTTTTCAGTCACATATCGTCTGCAAAATTTCGAAGATATCGAAGATATCGTGTGTCGTGATGTTGTCATTATCGTGGGCCAAATATCGTCACAGTATCGAATCGTGGGTTAGCCGTATCGCCCCACCCCTATTATCAACACAAGATCACATATGTACAGTACATGTACAGTTTAATTAGTGTGTTACTTTGTTTATGAATTAATTTCTTTATGTTCTTCCAGATGTCCAGCCTGAGACGTCGATCAGCACGCGTTGCCTCAAAAACCAAAACAAACAAGTGACATGTTGGTATTTGGGATATGTGTATTTCATTGTGTGCATCTTTGTGATAGGACAATAAATGCAGTTCTTTAAACGTTACTTTGTGTCCTTGTATTTGCAGGTGTGGGCAACACGTTCAACTGTCCACATGACTGAGTCTGCCTCCAGCAATGTCACAGCAGTGCAGCAGGTTTGTACTTATTCATTTCCACTTCATCACCTGTGTGTGTTTTCTAGGCTTTACACCGATCTTATCGGCTGTATCGGATCGGCCGATATTTGGCATTTTTAGAAACGTTCATGATCGGGCGTCATGTCATGAATCACCGATCAATGACGTCATGGTCGTGTTGAAACTTTTTTAATCTGTCTCATTTCCTCCAAAGTAGTTTCACAGCATCGACATGTTTATTTGTTTGTATCCGAGAGCTAATGATTCATGATTCAAAAACCTTCATTTTCGTCTTCGTGCCTCTTCCTGTTTTGAGTACTGTCGCTATGTGACGGACAATAAAGTTTCTTTGAATCTTCACGACAGCAACATCCATGGGCGACACAAACAAACGTGTCGGAGGTGTGGAAGTTTTTCAAAGTGAGACAAACAGACATAGCACAAGCTATCTGCAATATATGCAACGCTACAGTACCTAGCGGGGGAACTTTGGTAAAAAATTTCAACACCACAAATTTAATCAGGCACTTGGAAAAGATACACACAGAGGAGCATGTCGAGTTTAAGAAACGCAGCGCGGAGAAAGAAAAAGAAAAGCAAACTCTGAAACGGATGCTAAAGCAAACAACTTTAGACGGTGCTCGTGAGAAGGCAAGGGGTGTACAGAAACAAGTATTTATTGCCCCTAACGTGATCGGATCGGTGATCGGTGATCGGTTTATTTAAACTCACTGATAGGTGATCGGCACAAAAATCGTGATCGTGTAAAGCCTAGTGTTTTCCTTTCTATGTTTATTGGCATAAAATCACA
>NW_027466094.1:950000-985000 GCF_046127955.1 Nelusetta ayraudi
TCCGGTCCGGGGGCCTAAACTCCGGGCCTCTTCCTGGCCGGCATTGCGGCGTGTGTGCCGTGTCCGGGCCCCCCCCCGGGCTCGTTGCTGGCGTGGGGCGGTTGCGGCCTCGGAGGCCGCACTAATTGGCAGCCTACTTCCAGTGACGTACTTAAACACACCCACTCCCACATTCAGGTACACACACCACCACATCCACACACACACACACACACACACACACACACACACACACACACACACACACACACAGGAGCAGCAGCTCTAATTGGCTGAGAGCTAAATATCTTCTTATCTTACTGGGTGTAAATGAATCTGTCCATTTTTTAAATGTCGAAATTTAACATTTGGTTTGTATTTTTTCAGATATTATTTCTGTCAAATTCATTTGAATCAACAGAAGAAGAAAATCTTTGTGTAGTTCAAACTTTGTGCGTCTTTGTGTTCAGTTTTTCTGCTGTAGTTGTGCTTTTCTTTTCATTCCAGATGAATTCCACTCAATTTCCTTTTCAAACCTTGTAGGTGTTGAGTGAGCTGCAGCGCCCCCTGGCTACAAGTTTCATACTTTGACTCTGCCGACCGAGGTAAAAAACCAACAAACTCTGACACTTTGCTGAGGACCTCCTGGAGGAGCTGAAGGTGCAGAGCCTACTCAGGCCTCTCTGAGGAGGAACTTGCGGCTGTCGGTCCTCTGCTGCCCCCTGCTGGTCACACAGGCCTCTTACACCTCCGTTTGTCTGTTCAGCACATATTCAATTTTTTAATGGCTCTATAAACGTCACTGATGAGACGATTTTATGATTCCTGCAGTTAAATTTTTTTAATTCGAAATCTGCAAAAAGCTTCTGATCAATGAAGACAGAGTTGATTAAAATGATTTCAAAATTGACCCGTTTGAGAAAAGCTGCACTGTGGCATTGTTTGCATGTTGTTTTAGCTCTCAGTGGCTTCATTTCGCATTTTTCTTAAAAGCTTCGTTTAGTGGTCCATTGTGGTCAATGGGACACTGAACATCCGCTTTGTGTGCCCGAGTTGTAAGAGGATCAGGTGCGGACATTTTAGCATTTAAATTATTATGGCTTATTAGCATAGGTACGGAGTACCTCACCTGTCCGTTCTTTTTACAGTGCTTCCTGAACACCTCACCGGCACACTACAGCCGCCTGCTAGCACAAGGCTGCGCAGAGCCTCCTCGTTGTTCTCCTCACCTGGAGGACGCTTGGTGATCAAGACCTGTGGCCCAAAACTCGGTCCTATAAGATAAGTGCAGGAACACTGCCGCTTCGCCCGCACTTGATTGTGCTAGCCGCCCCGTACAGACAGTGGACGGTGCATGTTGCTTCCGTCCCGCCTTGGTTTTACTTGTTGTTTTTCCGTTGTCGTTGTGTTTTTCTTCGTTTGCTTACGTCGCCACTGCTGACCCTCAGACAGCAGACGTTACACTATCAAGTCGCCGGTCCAGCTACAGTGGTGTGCATGCGTGTATGCGTGTGCGTGGTTGGTGGGAACTTGGTTGGTGTGTGTGTGTGTGTGTGTGTGTGTGTGTGTGTGTGTGTGTGTGTGTGTGTGTGTGTGTGTGTGTCATAGCATTGTTTGTTTGTTTTTCTTGCTATTTCAGTACATGTGACAGATTTTAGGGAACTTTTAGTAACCAACTGTTTATATTTTCTTTTGTAGTCGCTGAGAGCTGCTGGTGGTGGCGGTGTCCCGGGTGGTGGGCCCCTTTGAGTGCTGTGACCCGGGATTGTGGTTGTTTTCTTCTTTTTTTTTTTGCACTTCACTTTCTTTGCAGGTGTGTCACGTGTGAGTGGGGTGTTCCTTGTTTTCTTTGGTTCCTCCCCCGTTTGGCCCCCTCATCGGTAAGCCTCAGTTTCTACACCAAGAATAAGGAGCTCAGTAGCTCCGTTTTAAGTGTTGGTCTGTTTGTTCCTTTTATTTTTAAATGTTGAATAAAAGTTGGTTTGATATTTTAAACATTCTGAACCACGTCTCCTACTCCTTCCTCGTAGAACTTACCTGTGTGCCTAATTATTACTTTTGTGTTTAGTAGAACTCCCTGGGTGAAATTCCCAGAGTGGCGTTGTCGGTTCCTTTTCATTTTGTTAAATTCCCAATATTAAATCTTGCTTTATCAGATAGCCATAACCACTCTCATCGCCACAGGATATTTGAGTCATACTGTCGTGTCTACTTCCCAGTCTCAATAAACATGTTCGCCACTGCTGCTTCTTAAATGGAGGTTTGTCGGGGTTTTTCCCTTTTGAGAAGCAAGCCACATATTTTGTGTCTTTCCACCACAAGACATTGGCTTTTGTCACTCTCTTCGTCGTATTGGGAAAAAGTGGCATATCGGACTTTCCCGCCGCGAGTCGCTCGTCAACATACTGCTGTGAAAGAGGGGTGACGTCACAGAACGCGACGTGCATTTAGGTGCTGCTGCGTAAAACTAAAAGATTTTCCTGGGCAAATATTCATTTGACAGACGTAAACGAAGTGAAATATGACTTCAATTTAAGTTTGTTTTAGTTTGTTTTTATAAACACACAAAAAAGTTTGAGTTAGTTATCGTTTTTGAAAAAAGTTCTTGACTTCTACTTTAGAGATATTGATGACAAGTTGTTGCATATAAACGGTGTGACTATGTGGTTCGGCAAGCGGTGGTGCTGTCTGTACATAGCTTAGCAAACGGCTAGCGCTAGCACCCCCTTTCAATGCCAGAGTGAAAAGATCCACACGGAGTGTTATGACCCACGGGTGGGTCTAGGTGCCTCTATCTTTGTGTCTGTGTGTGTGTCTGACAGTGGATGACGCCTTGCAGGTGCGGTCCTGGATGTCGGCTGCTGATTGGACGCGCCACGGCTGAGAAGGAGGAGCAGTCGAGCCAGCCTGACGGTCGTCCCTCCTCCGCTCCCAACTCTGCAGTTAGTCACTTCTGAAATGGTGTTAGAGCACGCAGCCGTAGGTAGTGATGGCCGAGCGAGGCTTTGTTGAAGCTTCGACACTTGTTTCAAAAAATGGTTCATTCCTCGAGGCTTCAATGACACAGTGCTCGAGGAGGTCATCTAGTGCTCAATAAAATGAAGTGCAATGGAAACGTGTTCATTGTTTCATCGATTGTTTGGGATTTGATTCGCCATGCATTTTTGTTGGACAACACTACATGCTTGTATGGTTCAATGCTGACACAATAAAATAAAAATGAAAAATAAAGACAATGTCTCTTTTTTGGCACGACTGATTGTAGTAGACTATAGCTCTTATACTTAGCCTGACAGTTTGTGCAATGAATTATATTATATCCTAAAACAAGACTAAATAGCCCATAGTTTAAAAATATGTTCAATAGTAAGTGTTCAGTGGGTCAGATGTCAAATGTGATCTATTTAAAATGTAGAATAGATGAGCTAAATAACACATATATAATACACATTGATGGGAATTGAACCGTCGCCTCAGTCTTGCAAGTCCAAGATTGTCATAATGTACCACAAACCCAAATCACACTCCCTTTTTTTCATCTAAGCTGTTTGAGTAGCGTTAGCCCACCGTGATTCCTCATCAACTACAGGCCTACACTTCAAATAATTATCAGAAAAATCCAACGTAAAGAGAGCACTTCCATTAGGAAATAGTCAACATGAAATTTCGTCCTCTACTGACACCTGCTGGTCAAATTGAATCGTTGTAAATATTGTGAAGAAGTTGTCATCTAATTCTAGTCCTAAACAATATGGCCATTCCAAGTGAAGTATTAAGACAATTAATCAGGTCTGTACTGCTTGATTGAACACATTCATCCCGTTCCAGTGCACTAAAACCCACTTCCCTTCAGGACCGTGTCAGCGAAGCCAAAACTTCCTTGAGTGACGTTGTTTCCCAGCATGCAATGCGAGCTAGCGATTCACAATACTATTTCATCACAAACATGGATGTAAAAAATAAAAAGGGAAAAAGGGAAAAATGAAACTTCAGGAACAGCAACCATTGCAATACAAGCAGAACTGGGCCGAAGTTTTATATTATGTACACCATAATACAGCCTTCTGGTGGACAAGCCATACTATTTAATCCTTGTCCTCCTATGGCACTTCCGTGGGTGGAAGCACATGGTAGAGGTCACGTGCTGGTTGTGCGTCACCCCTCGAGGCCCTTGCAGGGGATCTGCAGGGCATGTGATTCAGGGGAGTATATGGAAAATATGGGTCAATGTAGTCAGTCGTAACATGAGAAGCTTGCTTGCAAAAATAATGCACTACATGTGGATGTCACACTTTTTTTTTGTTTTGTATGAGCATTTTAAAAAAAAACACAACATACTAATAATATGGATATTGACCATGTATGTTTTGGAGTTCAATGACAGAGGTTAATTAATATATATATATATATATATATATGTATATATGTATATATATATATATGTATATGTATATATATATATATATATATATATATATATATAGTCAGCTGCTTTCGGTTGACATATTAAATCTATTGTGATATGGAACGATAGTTCATAATGTACGTGTTACTTGCTTTGCAGATAAGGTGTACCCTATTTCTTGTGCTCATGGTTATTTTAAAAGGCAGACAAGAACGTTGTTTGCTGTTGGAGGGCTACAACAACACTTCGATGCTACGCTTTGTGCCGTCGCTACGGACCCCAAACTCTCGTTCTTGTTGGATTCGGGTTCTGCGCAGACTGGTGGGAGAGTTTGTGTACAGGTTTTGCAAAGGAACGGTGTCTTCAGTTATACACACGCTCATTAAAGTGCCGACCGTGGAGGAAGCTCGTGCCGCTGCACGCCGTTTCCAGTAGAATAACCGCAAAATTACCAAAATAAAAACAAATCAGAAAAACATCTCTTTGCTGTGCTTTTATTTACAAAGTTGAAATTCTTCTAACTTACAAAAAATGTGAACGAAAAGGTAGAAATATAAATACGAAGGAATACGTATTTGTTCAGGGCTGCGCAAAGCCGGAGCCCTGCATTTGCTGCGCTACCCTTTTTAAAAAGGTCTCCGTTGCGCGTTATTTTAATATGTCCATCTCTTTTAGAAGAGAAAGCATCGCCCCGGTCTCATCCTCTCTCCAAATGTCAACATTCTTATTCGCGTTTGCCAGGTTGTTTCGCGCCGTCTGTTTTGTTAGACGATGTAGTTGTGCGGTCATGAGTCGTGAGAGCGAGGCGTGGCGCATGCTCACTCGCATTGTCCAGTTAATAGTCCGATTAAGGCGTATACATGGCAGAGAAATTTGAATTCCAATCGCATTATCTGGGTGTCTCAATCGGAGTTCTCCGATTCCAATCGGAGTTCTCAAACTCCAATCATAATCGGAGTAAGGTGTTTACACGCAAGTGAGTTCTCCGATCATAATCAGACTAAGGCAGTAATTCGATTTTCTCTAGTGCCATGTAAAGGCACTGAATGTAGTGGTTCAGACCAGACGCGAACAGGCGCGCGGCTCGTGCCATTCATTTCAATGGAAGCGGAAGCGCCGCGAAGCGGAGCGCCGACGAATTTCACGAGCGAGGCTCCAACTGGTTCACACCAGACGCGAACAGCTCCGCGACGGTCGACAAGCGCTTCTGCTCAGCTGCAGTCTTTTTTTCCCTCCCACTTGAGCTTCTTTTTTTTTTCTTCGCCCCCCCTCGCCCCGTAGCCAGCCCGTAGCTTACTTTTGTGTGTGTGTGTGTGTGTGTAAATAAATAGAAACACGCACTCAGGTGTCCATCTCAAGACAAGACCTCTTTCATAATGATCATTGACTGGCATCTCTAGGCTCAAACAGACGTATTTTGATCAAGTCTTCCTGTGTGTGTGTGTGTGTGTGTGTGTGTGTGTGTGTGTGTGTTTAATCTCTCTCGCACTCTGATACAATGTACTGACAAATATAACATACAAATATGATATATGATCGAATTTGTCATTCGTTTTTTATTTTGAAATTAGTTCATTTTGAAAATTCACCGGATTTTCTCGTTTTTATTGAGCGACTTCCTGTACTGTAGACGAGGATCGCTCGTGGCTCACGCACGAAATAGAGCAGACGCCGAAACAACAAATGCATGCCGCGAGCCGCGTGCCTGTTCGCGTCTACTGTGAACCACCACATTGATTAACGTGGGCGCCGAATGGAAGCGCTCGGCGGCGCTTCGCTTCCACGTCCAGTGAACTGACGTTAAATGCATGGCGCGATCCGCGAGGGGAGCCGCGCGCCTGTTCGCGTCTGGTGTGAACTACTACATTGATTAACATGGGCGCCGAATGGAAGCGCTCGGCGCTTCGTGGTGCTTCCCCGTCCAGTGTGAACCGGGCGTTACGTTGCTCGGAAAAATGTGTCGCCTGAGCCTCCGCCCCCTCCGTGTCCATTGGCGGAGGGAGGGCTCATTGAAAAAAAAAAATTAAAAAAATCGGTGTTCCTTCGGCGCGCCTGGGAAACTCTGAAATTATGAATAATTTAAGCTTGTTTTTGTCCCATTTGCCTGCATCAGCCCGTCATGATATTGTTAAATTAATTGAGAGCCACCCACTATTGTCTTCTGACCACCCCCGCCGTACGTCAGTTTTGCACCATGACATAAAGTAGAGGGACATGCCACAAGTAAGCAGCACGCACACAGAGTCAATATTGGGAAGTTCAGAAAGAAGCTTTGGCTCTCCTTCTGACAGTACCCATCTTGATGTTTGGGGTCAGGTTTTTACAGACCATAATGCCCTCGAAGATGTGGTGGTCTCTGCTCTTACAAGACTTCAATCGCCAGATTTGCCACAGGAAGGGGGGTTGATAATGTGTTGGCAAGTGCATTATCACGTGTACATGTGGACTAGCTGCGGAATTCTTATTTCGGGGGAAGTGAGGTTTTTCTTGTTTAGTTTTATTTGTAGGTATGTTAATAGGGTTTAGTTCTTCAGGGAGGGGGTGTTATGACCCACAGGTGGGTCTAGGTGCCTCTATCTTTGTGTCTGTGTGTGTGTGTGTGTGTCTGTGTGTGAGAGATTGGATGACGCCTTGCAGGTGCGGTCCTGGATGTCGGCTGCTGATTGGACGCGCCACGGCTGAGAAGGAGGAGCAGTCGAGCCAGCCTGACGGTCATCCCTCCTCCGCTCCCAACTCTGCAGTTAGTCACTTCTGAAATGGTGTTAGAGCACGCAGCCGTAGGGGTGGGCTGCCATTTTCTTTGTCCCCTCTTTTCTCCTGTTTATTAAGTATGTAGGGAGGTTAGCCTTTCTGTATTTGGGTTCTCTTTCTTTCTTTAGTTAGTTCTTAAGGCGAGCTAGTTGGAGTTTGGTTTATTATTTTGGCCTGGGCCCACCGTGAAGCCTTTGCTGCCCACCGGTTAAGTTGTTTTGTTTATTTCATTTACTGATTAATAAAATGTTTTTTGTTGAAACTGCCAACTGCAGTGAAAAAATTAATGAGGCTTGGGAGTGGGGGAAGGTGTCCCACACGTTGCGTCTCGGTCCCCCTAGACGGGACGTAACACAGAGTTTTCGCCGTGACAGCAGGTTGAGCTCCTACCGTGTTACAGGTGACGTCGTCACGTTAGCCTGTTCCATCCCTGCTAAATTCTTTAAAGAACTACCGTAAGTAAACTTTTAAATTATAATACGCTCTACACTAATTGTAATTTCCTGCCCGTGGTTCTATATTGCAACAGTTGACGGCTCATATCAGCAGATAAGCAGCAACAATCTGGGCATTGCGGGTGATTCATAAATATGTCATTTCTTATTAATTAGCCCATAAGTGTTGTACACCAGTGTGACACCAAATGCTTGTTGCTGACAGCAGTGAAGAAATGACACTCTAGTGGTTCTGCACATTAGTATAAATAGAGTGATTCGCTATCATTACATCACAGGACGGCGGCACTCTGACAGATTCCATGAACCTGGACACTGATGATCCAGACTCCGGTCCAGATGACACAACAGGCCACAGTGGAAATGGGTCAGAGGATGGACTGGCTGCTGAAAGGATACAGGTAGGTGGCGCTGTCATCCCAAGTTGTGTGGTGTGGAGGATCAGGGCCAAAGTTCCAGATGCTCACAGATGTGACTGTGGATTCAGGAGGAGTGTTTGAAGGCTGGACTCCCAACAGTGATTGGCTGCTGAGGACCTCTCAATCACAATCAGGTTTTTTAGTGGCTGTGAGATTGAAAGTGAGTGAACATCATTAAATAAAGAGCTCCTGCAGGGTCCCAATTTGACAAGTACACTGCTAGGTGTGCTGCTTCGTTTTCGCCAAGGCCCTGTAGCATTCATGACTAACATTGAGGGAACATTTCATCAAGTAAGAGTTTCCAACCAGGATGTAAACTTCTTACGCTTCCTCTGGTGGCCAGATGGGGACATTACAAAGGACCTACAAGAGCACAGGATGCTGGTCCACATCTTTGGGGCAGTGTCATCCCCAAGCTGTGCTTCATTCGACGACAATCAGCATGACTTCCCAGCCGAGGTTATAAACACTGTTTGTCAAAATTTCTACGTGGATGATATTCTAAAGGCCGTCAGCACGGTAGAACAAGCAATACATCTGTACCAGCAGCTAACAGACCTGTGCGGTAGAGGTGGATTTAAGTTCAATAAGTGGGTGAGCAATCATCGCTCGGTGCTGGCCGCCATTCCTGAAGAGCAGAGAGCTAAAGAGGTAAAAACAATTAACCTTGACAGAGACCAGCTCCCTATGGAGAGGGCCCTTGGAGCTCAGTGGGATGTACAGCAAGATACATTCACATTCAGCATCAGAACCAAGCTGGGATGGGATGAGGAAATCCCTCAGGTCATGGTACATCCCATATATAGTTTTTCAAGCGCCAAACTACAACAAAGGAACTCATCTATAACAAAACTACAACCTTGTAAGGGCAAAACCTACTTGTTTTAATTCTGATTAATAGACTAAAGCTTATTCGATTATCATTATGTTGTTTTTTTTAAACGCTCATACAAAACAAAAAAAGTGGAGGGAGAGTAGTCTGAATCGGGTTCTGGAGCATTGCTCTACCTCATCCATCGCACTCATGAGCGTCACATCCACTTGTAGTGCATCATTTCCGCCAGCAAGCTTCTCCTGTTAGACCTTCCCCGAGGTGGTTGGTGGGGTGACGAGCACCCAGCACGTGACCTCTACGACGAGTTTCTACCCACGGAAGTGCCATAGGAAGACACGGATTAAATAGTATGGCTTGTCCACCAGAAGGCTGTATTATGGTGTACATAATATAAAACTTCGGCCCAGTTCTGCTTGTATTGCAATGGTTGGTGTTCCTGAAGTTTCATTTTTCGTCCCTTTTTATTTTTTACATCCATGTTTGTGATGGAATAGTATTGTGAATCGCTAGCTCGCATTGCATGCTGGGACACAACGTCACTCAAGGAAGTTTTGGCTTCGCTGACACGGTCCTGAAGGGAAGTGGGTTTTAGTGCACTGGAACGGGATGAATGTGTTCAATCAAGCAGTACAAACCTGATTAATTGTCTTAATACTTCACTTGGAATGGCCATATTGTTTAGGATTAGAATTAGATGACAACTTGTTCACAATATTTACAACTATTCAATTTGACCAGCAGGTGTCAGTAGAAGACGAAATTTCATGTTGACTATTTCCTAATGGAAGTGCTCTCTTTACGTTGGATTTTTCTCATAATTATTTGAAGTGTAGGCCTGTATCTGCACACAATTTGGAATTCGTCCCAGCGCCCTGAGCTGTAAATTTGGACGGTGTAAAATGAAAATGGCCATCTGCAGCAGAATGAAAGTGAGATTGCATTGTCCAGGTAGGAGGACAGCAGTCAGTCATGTTTCACCTCCAGTCAACACGCAGTGGTTCACATGAAGGTCCAAGAGGCCTACAGACCTACACTGCGTCTGGACGTGGCAGTACAGTTGGATCATTGTCTTTGTTGTGTTGTTTGGTCATTGTGATCCAATGTAATGTGAGAGAAGGACGAGTGCAGTTATATTGGAGTGAGTTTTTTAGAGTGTAATAGAAGTTATAATGCAGAGTCTGTTTTTATGAAATGTTCTATCACCTGGCATCCATCCATCCATCCATCCATCCATCCATCTTCTACTGCCGTATCCGGAGACAGGTCTCGGGGGCAGCAGCCTCAGCAGAGACCCCCAGACTTCCCTGGACCCAGTCACCTCCTCCAGCTCCTCCAGTGGGACCCCAAGGCTTCCCAGTCCAGCCCAGAGACCTGGTCAGCACCACTGTGACTCCCTGAGTCCCTGCTGCTCAGGTGAGGCTTCAAAGATCTGGCTGCACCTGATTGGACGGTCGTGGAGGATCTCCTTGGTCTTCTTGGTCTTCTTGGTCTCCAGCTGTTTGACCTCATGCTCTCTGTTGACCTCCTCACTCAGTCCCTCAGTGATGTAGAGCTCAGTGTAGATGCTGTTGAGGAGAGTTTGACTTCCTGCTTCTTCACCTTCAGTCACACGTTCACATCTCCTCTCCAGACTGATCTTCTGCTGCTGTAGAAGCTCCTGCAGACCACCAACCTCTGGAGCTGAGAGAAGGTTGGAGAAGAAAACATCAGTGTGACAGTGTGAGCATCATTTTCTGTCCACGACTTGAAGCTGAAAGCATCCAAACTCCATTTTTCAGCTGATGTGGTGAAGCTGCTGTTGTCTGACTGTTTGCTCTAAATGTCCTCCAGTGGATCTTCTGACTGGAGGTCCTGACCACGGTTATAATAGTTAACGAAAACTAACAAAATAACGAAAACTTCAATTGAAAAAAACAATTGTCACGTTCCCAGGGGTTAGGATTTTGGTACCTGCCTCGTTGGGCTTCGAAGCGAGCAGAGCTGAGACCATAAGGGTGACGTAGCAACGTTCAGGACACTGATTGGCCAAAGGCAGTCTTTCACGAAAGACCAAAACCGCCATTTTTAAATGCCTCGCGTGTGGATTTTTACATTGACACGTATTAAAAACTGAAAAGCTTCTGAAACTGTACCATGGGTGAACAAAGAACTACAGACGTTTCTGTTCTCTGTGGCCGAAGAAAAAGCACAATGCAGACAGTTGTGCAGAAAGTTTAGTGTTAGCTAAAATATCGGGCACACAGACGTACTTATTATGTATACATTTCTTTCCATTGTAACAGGTCACTACAAGATCTGCAATCCATTACCTAGAATTGGTTTTCCTTAAACTAATGTACAGGATTACTAATCTGACTTTGATGGGCAAATTTGACAACAGAATACAATTATGAAGCACTAAAACACAGGACCACAAAACAATTAAATGCATGATGAAATAATGATATGCTTTGTTAAATGAAATAAAATGGCATTTTCAACTAAGTAATAAAATAGTCGGTGGTGCAGTGGTTAGTGCTGCCGCCTCACAGCAAGAAGTTTGTGGGTTCGATTCCGGGGCCTGGACCTGGGACCTTTCTGTGTGGAGTTTGCATGTTCTCCCTGTGTCTGCGTGGGTTCTCTCCGGGTTCTCCGGCTTCCTCCCACACTCCAAAAACATGTATGTGAAGTCAATTGAACGTTCTAAATTGTCCGTAGGTGTGCATGTGAGTGTGAATGGTTGTTTGTCTCTATGTGTCCCTGCGATGAACTGGCGACTTGTCCAGGGTGTCACCGTGCCTTTGCCCTAAGACAGCTGGGATAGGCTCCAGCAGACCCCCGTGACCCTGAATAGGAATAAGCGGGTATAGAAGACGAATGAATGAAATCTTTATTGAATGAATGACACATTTTATTTCACTCGTGGTTTATGTAATTATTATTTTTTGCTCCATAGCTTTCATGATTCAGCATTACATGTTAAGCGTGATGAATTACATGAAAAGAGAGAGCACTCGCTGATAAATTAACATGGTGTGCTGTTTAATTCCACGAGGACGACAAAATATTTGCAAATTTGTGTTAGGTACACACATCGACAGGTGCAAGAGAAAGAGAGGAACTTTCAAGATCGTTGAGTTTTTATTTTTTATTTTTTTTAGTTCTGATGAAATAAATAGACCAATCATTTCATTACTTTGTCTGCTTTCCAAAGAGGTTATTAATTAAAAAAAAATGTGTGGCAGTGCTGTTATGGTCCATAGATTATTATAATAATACTATTTTATTAATATAATAATAATAATAATAATAATAATAATAATAATCATTATTATTATTTCTAAAATTTCCAAACAACAATCGTCAGTTGTTCCGTAAAAAATACATTGATTTCCATGTTGAATTTTGTACGGTTCGTGAGCGCGCACGTCTGTCAGTGACGGGCTCCACACTGACACAACTGCGCATGCTCTATTATCCCATCAATGCGGAAGTCAAAAAGTTTTTGGGAGCCATGCGCTGGGTGAGCAACTTCATTGAAAGGAATGGGACGCCATCTTGGTCTCTGGGGGCTTGCCGCACTGTCACGCAGGTTGTGACGTAGAGGGCTGGCGACGCACAGGTATGACGTGAATGATTGACAGCTACCATTCGTTCCCGTTAGCGAGAGGATTAAAAACAAACAGACACCATAATGGCATCAAAAAGGAGTTATCCCAGCGGTGCGGAAAAACGGAAGGAAAAGAAAACTGATCAAGAAAAACTTGCAAAGGGGAAAGGTAAGTTATTTGTTTGTGATGTGGGCTGGAGAGGTGGAGGGGAAACGCTGTTGCCCCCCCCCAAGTTTGTTTATTTGTCCTGCTAGCCAGCTAGCTAGCTAGCGTCGGATAAATGTTAGCTGGCTGGCTAATATTTGTTCGTCATGAATCAGCGTTTTTGTTTGTTTTATGAAAGTTGACCATGTCCTGCCAAGTTGGCCTATCCTGCCATGGGAATGACTGATTGACTCCACACCCGTTCATTCACATTCTAACAGGGAGGGAGGGAGGGCATGTTGTAGTAGTTGTTGTAGTCAGTCCCCTGTTATTGTTCAGTGGAAGTTGTCTCTCACATATTTGACTCTTAATGTTATTTTAGCCTTAACTTAGGATGAATTTACTAAGCTTAGTTTGTATTTTGTAGGCCCTTAATTAGAAATGTGCTACTGTTTTATAATTCAAAGAAATATTTTATGGAAATACTTTATTTGGCATGGTGTTGACTATTTTAGACTGTTGTGGCAGTGGGTCATTTATCTTAGTTTTATTACTTTAACTAGTACAGTGTGTAAAGTAATGCCAAAAACTCTTAAAAATGACAGTTTTGTAATTGGGTAAAAGCTTTAAAGGGACACTGCAACCATAATGTTTAATTTAAAAACAAATGAATTTTTAATTTTCCTATATTACTGCAACATCACTGTAATAATAAAATAGGAAAATGCGCTTCTGATCTAGCGTGTTATCTTTTAAGATAACCATGAGACAAGAAATAGGGTACAGCTTATCTGCAAAGCAAGTAACACGTACATTATGAACTATCATTCTATATCATAATGATGTAATATGTCAACCGAAAGCAGCTGACCAGCTGAAAAGGCTCACTCCACACGATTAATCACGTTGTATACGCAAAAGCCAATAATGAATTTAAAAGAAGTCTTTCATACACTTTAATTTAAATGTTCTGCCATATAAACGAAAGCACCATAACATTTATCGTGCAAACATTGAACATCAGCACTTTACACAGAAACATTTTTAATGTAAATCTAAAGTTAAAAAAAATGCAAATACAAAATTAAAGCTTATTGCCAATACCAGGGCATTACTGTTATCCTGTTCCTTATGAAAAATAAAAAAAATCTACCTACAAAATCCTGAGCCACAATAATAACATTTTTCTTTTATCAGGGAGCAGCATAACCAGTCTGCGTTCCCTTGCAAATGTCCCAGTTAGAAAGGGTGAGGCACAAAAACGTTCACTTTTGGGTTTTTCTTCACAGGGGACTAGAATGTAAAGTCCACATTTATACTGGAGTTCCTTTGGAGAATCTCACTCAACTCAGTGCAGTTTGTCAGTTCCTGGAACTTGACGGCCAGTTATTTTAAATATACTGCCATATGAATTAAAGTGCCATAACATTTACTGTGCAAACACACTTTTAACATCAGCATTTTTGAACAATTAGCAGCTAAGAAAAAAAAAAATAGTGTAAATTTAAACTCAACTTAAACAATGTTATCAAAGCAATACAAAATTAAAGCTGTAAGCAGCGTTTGCGGGACTGAGCCCACCTGGCCACTGCTTGCTGTGACGTCCGCCACCTGGCCACGAGCCCCCGACACCCGCCAACGCTTCCCAACGCCTGGCGATTCCGCCCGAAACCCGCCGATGCCCCATTATTGACGCCGACGCCTGCTGATGACACATCAAGCACTGACTTGACATTACTGACTTGACATTTAGAAACATTTGATTTCTAAATGTGATTGATTACTGTATCATTTTGGAGATAATAAGCCTTAAAGTTGGCTTTTTGTTTTGTTTTGCGACAGCTCCAATATTCCATGTTTACTGTACAATAACATCAAATTGCTCCATAAGCTCTGGCAATGGTTGGTACAGTTGACCTCAGGACAACCTTGAATATATCTTCTCTTAATATTCTTGAATATTCTCACTTAATGTACCAGCTCCTTCCTGTAGACATGATATATACAGTTAGTTATTCTTTGTTTGACGCAAGTGTTATATTAAGTTCCTACTATCTGTACCGGTACTTCTTGTTAATTTGAAATAAACACTAACAGCATAATGTCAAAACAAAAACCGAACAAGTCAAACAGGAGCAGATCAGAAAACAAGGAGGCTTTGTACTAAAATATGGATAAAATATAAACAGGGAGTTGTCTAATGTCGTCAAGAAAGCCAACATTACGTTACCTGATGATCAGCATGTTGACTCAGAAAATCCTCAGGCTCCTGCTGCGACATTTCATTTGGGGCGACGGTTGTGACTTCACTGCTGGTCCCGTGAGAAACTCAAATCGGTCCTTCACGTTTGTGTTGCGTGGCATGGGTTAGGACATTGAGAGGCATTATAGTGTGGTTGTGTGCACCAAATCGGACTCGGCTTCTAGCTCGATAGCCGTGCATAATTTACGCAAACGCAATGCTCTGTTTATGTGAACTCACGGAGTCCGACTCCGTGCACGTGCTCATCTCGACTCGATGGATTTATGAGCTTGATGACAAGTGTGTATTTTGTATTGGATTGATGTACTGCAATTCTAGTCATGTGAACAAGCAATTAGCATTCCTAGTTATATGTGGCATGACGAAATACTGTACTACCAAGTTTGTATTGCAGTATCTTCAGTTTATGGGGTAGAGGGTGCTCAAATTGGATTGATTGAAGATGTAGTTTAGGTACAATTTGCTTGTTTTTATCAAAATTTAAGTTGATTGCAGTTCAAGGTGGCACAATCCTATCAGATGTTGTCATTTTGTCACGAAGAACACTGGTATTTGATGATTATTACCATAAGTACCACCATGTTGCAGGCATTGCGGTTACAAGTTTCACTCCAATTTTGATTGTTGTCTGTATGACTAGCAATCCGTTGAGCTGTCTAGGGTTATCGTTCAGATAAGGTGTCACAACTTTTAATTGCATGGGAACTTTGGGATCCATGGCAGATGGGCATTGTAAAAAAACGGATCTTGAGTCGGAAGGCTAGCTTGTCCTAATTGTAACCTTAATATGATGATTTTTTTTCCCTGCCAGATTGAGGAGAAATTAAATGGACATCCAAACCGGGGCCAATAATGGATGAGCTGGATGATGTCACAGTATCAATTTTAAATGGTATGTCATGTGTAGGTATGAAAAAATTTCCATTACTGTGATTTGCCCGCTAAATAATTAAAATAACTGTATGCTGACACTGATTTCAAAAAGAAGTATTTTACAAATTTGAGACAAAATGTCTAAACTGAATTGCATTTACAATTATTTCTGATAACAGAAATTGGCACAAAACAAACTTGGTTTGACTTGTCAAGTTGAATTAAATTCATCAGTTAAAAAATGTATGTTTGTTAATGATTGGACTGTCTTTATAGCTGCCAACATCGATGAAGCCTTGCTCCACACCCTCAGTCGTGATGATTTGAGAGACCTTTTTCCTGGACCAGAACACTTTCTCAGGAGGAAACGGATTTGGGCCCTTATTAGTGTAGATGTGATTGGTTACCTACTTTGCTCTGAAAACATCTAGCATAACACTTTTTTTTTTCTTTTTTCCTAATTGGGTCTATTGTTTCTCTCTTGTTCATAATGTTTTGGATCTGGTTTCCTCTCGGCTGAGAATTCCACCGTACCAGACAAGGCTGCCCCGAATGAAGCCAGGAACTGTGTCTTCACCAGGAGGAACATCTCCAATCTGTCCCCAGACATCCACTCCTTTGGTGAATAGCAGCCCAAAGAGGACCCTACAGCTTCCTGCTCCTCCACAATATGTTGTCTATACTAGACATGGGCAAACCCCGGCCCGCGGGCCACATCCGGCCCGCTGCGTGTCTTAGTCCGGCCCGCGTGAAGCCAGTCATAACCCCCCAACACCGCACCCCCCAACGAAACTTTGTCAGCACGTAACTTTGCCGTGTTAGTGTAGCGCGATAGCGATAGCATGCTTCCCCCCCCTCAACGAGGTGTAGGTACAGAATTAGTCCGGGTGCAGAATCGTTCCAGGCGGAAGTGACTGCCGATACGGCAACTCCATTGGGACATACCTCTACATCGCGTTCGAACGTGATATATGGATAGATTGCGGTACATTTATAGAGTTGCCGTATGTGACGTAACTGGCAGTCGCCTCTGTCCAGTGGGCGAATGCCAACAACGTCACATACGGCAACTCTATTAGGACAAACTATATCGGTTGATTAAGGTTATCTTTTTTTTTCTGTCAATCCCTGGCGTATTTACAGTACTTTGTATTATATTGTATACATGAAATTCTCTCTCTCTCTCTCTCTCTCTCTCTCTCTCTCTCTCTCTTCACATCTCTCTATTCGTATATATATGTACACATATATATATATATATATGTATGTATATATATATATATGTGTACATATATATACGAATGTATGTATTCAACACACACTATCTATCTATCTATATATCTATCTATATATCTATATCTATCACCCGCGAAATAGCGTTTTGACCGTGATCTATCCATATATCACGTTCGACCGCAATGTAGAGGTATGTCCCAATGGAGTTGCCGTATCGGGCAGTCACTACGCCCAGAACGATTCTGCACCCGGACTAATTCTGTACCTACCTACAAACCCCCCCTTCCGTGGCCCGCCGACTCGATGCAGGTCTGTCATGTGGCCCGTTGCTAAAAAAGTTTGCCCACCCTCTATACAGACAGTGAGTTGGAGCAAGCTCGTAAGCACTACTTCCAGATGGCCCGCACTGCCAGTGAGGGGAAATGTGTCATGTTCAAAGAACTGAGATACAGGCTGGTGAGAAACACTGTCACCAGCATGATTTCTATCTTGAGAGCCAGTCAGCAAGGAGAGGGGGTCTGGTACCCTTCTAAGCATGAAGTCACTGCAATGTCTCAAAGACTAGTGGAGTATTATCCCATGCTGAAGGATTAAGACAAAACAATGAAACATGTAAGTGATTATATTATTTTGCGCACTTAGATTTTGAAGCGTGTGGTTATTTTTGGCTGATACTTTTTTTTATCTGTGCATGTTCACTTTCCATCTTTATTTGTTCTTTCAATGAGTGAAATTTTATTTACCAAGCGAGCACTTACAAGAATCTTCACAAGAGATTCACCAGAGAGGGGCCACAAGAAGAAAAGGCATCGCATTGACTTCTCAGCAAGTGACCAAGAAGAAGATCATGATGCAGACTCAATTGGTGGATCAACAATTATTTTGTGTCACACACCAGGGCGCAGTTCTGATAACGGCCACACTTCACGTAAGTAGAAACATGTCCATTTTAATAATAATGATAATGTATGAAAGCTAGGCAATGTTATGATAGTTTTGGATATCATGATATATCACAGGCATTTTTACATTTGAATTGTCATTTGATATATTTTGATGCTCCAAACAATTTCATCCATTTGACTGATTTACTGATTTGTCTCCTCCATTTCATCAGCCAAAGATGGTCTGACAGCACAGGCCAGACATTATCAGACCCTGCAGGAGCTGTACAAGAAACCAAAACCCAACCAAGATGCTGTCTCCCAAATTCTTGACCTGCAGTTTCAAGCAAGAAGATCCTTCATTGATAGTGATGTTCTGAAAGAACAGGACAAGGCCAACAAAGATCCTGGATGCATATCCATGTGTCAAGGATCTTTATCGTGTAAGTGATTAACTTGTTTTGGTTTATGATGAAAAGCAAGAATTTTTGCAGATTTTAACATTGACTTGCATTATAGGCGATGAATGAGCTGCGGCGCATTCTGGATAAGGGCAACAGAAAATTCATTGATGAACTAAAAAAAGAGATGGGAAGACTTCTGCACCAATGTGTAATTTTATGGTGTTTGGAAAAAAAATGAAGTGATGAAGCCACGCATAACGCTGGATGTAGGTGAGTCATTTTGCTGTGTCTCTAATTGACTGTGTAGCTGTTTCCTTGGACATAGGATGGTTTATGTTGCGCTGAATGAATAGATGCAGAATGGTAATACTCTTCATGCTGAAAAAATAAGATTTTTTTTGTGATCAACACAAACCTAATAAGACTCATTTTTAGGAAGACTAACTTTGAACTCAAAGTTGATTTGTTCTATTCCAGTGGAATATTCCATCGCGCTGCTCAGGGCACTCCCCACACTCTTTCCTTCACCAAGTCCACCACCGAAGAAGCTGGGACATGCCAGTGAGGCACTGCTTCATGTCATTCAGGTGAAAGTTTGTTCGCATTTTCTCACATTCAACACTTCATAGTTCCATGCATGGATGTGGCGTTTCCTTCTTCTTTTTCTTTAGCCAACAGAAGATCCCACAATGTACTCGCAGAAGAGGTCTTTCTGCACCTCTGTGTTGCTGTTTGATGGGACCCGCTGTCTCATCTGTCTTGGAGCCACGGAAGACTTGAGTGACGGTCTGCTTCATCTGATGGGTTACTACTATGCCCTGCACCTCACATATCCAAAAGTGTGTGGCAACCCTTCTCTCTGTCATTCAGACAGAAGTGCTACAGGACACTATCCATGAGTGAGACACCACAGCCTCATACAAAAAAGACCATGGCAGAATGGAAAGATTTTATTGGGGAGTAGAGCTGTGTACTAGGCATAGGTAGTGATACACTCCCCTGGTAGTTGTAACTTGAGGGTGGGTGGGAGTCTGTTGGAACAAACATGTTATCAGTATATATCAACACTATATGCTGTCCCCATACTGTTTTTTTGTTTTTTTTGTGTAACTGAGTGTCAGGGAATCTGAATCAATATTCAATAATGATGACGGTGAATATTGTAACAATTGTTACTTGCGTTCTAGAAATGATTGCTTGAGATTGTTTTAAGATGCAATGCCTTAGTGACGTTTTTATTACAAGGCAGTGAAGGCACTGTCAACAATTTAAGTGAATAAATAGTTGTTGACAATATTAATTCTGTTTGCTGAATTTTTTTTTTGGGGGGGGAATGGGCGTAGGGGGGATGGATGCTTTGTCTCATTTTGAGAAAAAAAAAGCTAATATTGTGAATATAGGTCTGGTTTTAAGATCTTTTCATTCAAATTAAGAAAGAAGCAAACGTGAAAAAAGAATTGAGAAGCTAGTATCAAGTTTATTTGACTTAGTACAGTCCTTGGAATGAGTGCTTTACTGTTTATTTCAAGAGTTTTTCCATTCTTCAAATGCCTAGATATATCGTCTTATTTTAAGAAATCTTACCAAGTCTAAATATCTTACTGCATTGGCAGATAATTTGACTTGTTTCTAGCCTGTTCTTTCTCAAATTAAGTGTCTATTTCTTAGATATATTTTGCAGTGTGTGGACACCGAGGGGAGCTCTAGAATTGGCTCATTCAACCGACCAACAAGCCAATCAGCAGCGGCGTCACAGGCCCTCCTCCTTCTTTGTTCTCTCTCTCACTTTGACTTCTGCACTGGACAGCCAGGTTTGTGGAGGGAAGGTTGGAACAAGGTAAGGACGGGGTACCCCATATATTCATGTACGTAGAGTCACTAAGTCTTAAACTCACCAGGTTTGTATCGCTTATCGATAACCCTAATGCCATACAAGTCTATGAGGGTCAAAGGTCAACTTTGTCCTAAGGGACATGGGGCCACTTTCAGGTTCATCAGGATCCTCCTGGACACACCCACGCCAAATTTGGGGCTTCTAGCCCATGAGGAACCCCGAAACCCTCACTCTAATTCCAGCCTTATCGCTAAACCCTAATGCAGTGCAAGTCTATGAAGGTCAAAGCTCAACTTTGTCCGAGAAACATCAAGTGTTTTTTTCATGAATCATTCTTAAATGTTAAGAGTTAGCTTTGTGGAGAATTCACAATAAAAATACATTGACACTGTCAAGATGGACTCAAGCACTATTATTGAACTATACTGTATTTTTTGAGTGATGTGAAGCTTTGAAGGGGGCCCAAAATTCCTGGCGGCGCCCCTGAGCGGACATCTCCAGCACTAAGGCAGTGGAGCTGCCGGCCACGAGAGAAGAATTAACCAGTCCATTGAAACCATTTGTTTGGTCTAGTGAGTGGCAACAGTCCTTTGAGGATCTTAAGTGCCTTCTCAGCTGTAACCCTTTTCGTGTCTGCTCCAAATTTTTCCTCATTGGCTAGAAGCCCCAAATCTAGCGTGGGCGCTTCTTGGGGGCTCCTGATGAAAAAGCAAGTGTCCCCATGTCTCTAGGACAAAGTTGAAAATTCACCCCATAGACTTGCATTGAATTAGGGTTAACAATAAGGCTGAAACTAGGGTTAGGGTTAGGGTTAGCTGAAATTAGGGTTAGGGTTTTGGGGTTCCTCAAGTACTAGAAGCCCCAAATTTGGCGTGGGTGCTTCTTGGGGGCTCCTGATGAAAAAGCAAGTGGCCCCATATCTGTAGGACAACGTTGAAATTTCACCCCATAGACTTGTATGGCATTAGGGTTAGGGTCCAAGAGTACACATACACATTTTCTTTTGCTTTATTGATTTAAGCTCATCGTCTCCAGCTGCAAAGGTACAGAAAGCTTTCTGTGTTTTGATGTCGTGTGTGAGAAAACATCACTTTTTTCTGTAAACTTGTGTTATCATTGTCCTTCATTGAAAATGACACAATCTTTCATTTCATTGTTCAGATGCCGAACACCAAGGCATTCCGTCGCTCTCTGGCCATGAAACGACGCCTGAAGCAAAAACGGGATTGGACACCTTTTCCACCTCGGAAGGACTTTGAACGTCGTGAGTACTTCCACGTTCATGATTTCATGTTCTGCCTGTGTTGTTATGTTGTATTCCAAATAAATCTTACACCAACATATATTTAGATTTTTCTTTTTTGTCAATTTACACATGCCGCGGTACTGGTCAGCGACCTGGGTGCAAAGATGGCCCGTTTTGCTCCTGACTGACAAAACAGTGCAAGTTCGTTCTTAAGGCCCAGCAACCAGACAAGAAGGTATGGGTCGTGATTTTGTCAAGCCACGAGTTTCTTTATGTTTTTGTTCTGGTGGTGGGAGACTCACATCTCTGTCCACTTGTGGATGGTTTTGTGTTCTCGGCCCGGGCAACAACCTTGAACACGGGCTTGTAACAGACTCCGCCCAGGATTTTGCTGCGCTACTGGCAACTGTGTTGGACCGCTGGCCCAAGGTTTGTTTATCTTCTGTGACAAACAAATTTGAACACATGAATGTCATCGCCACTTTGTTTTATCAATATGAAGTAATTCCATGATCCATAGTTCAATAACAAGAATATTCATGAATTTATTTTGCATTTTTATGTTTGTTTGGGTTTGTGTTTTTTATATACAACTATTTTGTAGGTGTTTGTGCTTGACTTTCCACCTCGCCTGACTGTCAAGCCAGAACTACAAACAGCGCTACGTCAAGTATATCATTGTGTTGCTGCACGCATGGGTGTGTAAAATACATATTTTTGTTGTATTTTTTTCTCTTCAGTGACACTGTGCTAACAGATATTTCTTAGAATTGTGTGATTACATAATTGATTATGTGACACTTCTTCCAGGTTTAACATTTGTGTATATGGCCGATCACCTCCCCCTTCGTCAGCTGTACATGGTGGTGTTATGATGGTGTAAGTTTTGCCTTCTTCAGCCTTACTTGCTCTTCATTTGATATGACAAATATGTGTTAACATGTTGTTTTCTGTTTAGGTGCACCTCAGGACTGATTTTGGTGGAGCGTCTGCATGCTGCATGCTCCATCAGCTCGCACCCCCTTCACCTAGGCCAGGGGTGTTGTGCCACAACCAATCATCGCCCAGGGTGTCTCCCAGAGTGGTTGTGACAGGTCCTGTCCACATGCCAGTGTATGGACCTGCTCCTGAATGGACTCTTGTTGGACAGGAGGTTGAGGTAACCTGTTCATCCCTCTTTTCCCCCCCCCCAATCGTGTATTTGTCAAACTGTGCAACTTTTTATTTTAAAAATGAACACTTATCCTAAGTTGACTCTGATTTCCTCTCCTCTTTTTTTTATAGACGGTACCAACAGCTGTTGAGACTGCATTTCACACAGACATCCCGTCCAATCCCGTGTGGTTCAGTGAGGCTGTGCTGCTGGACCACATGGAGACCGTCGTGGAGTCATCTGGCAGGGTTTCCCCAGCTGCCACGGTAACATTCACACAATTATTCATACACTTATCAACTAGGGGTGAAAAAAAAATTCAATATTGCAATATATTGTTGTCCTTTCTGTCGCAATAAATAATCGATACACTGACGGCAAATATCAATATTTTTTTCCAAACACCACCTGTCCACCTGTCCCGGGAAAGATAAAATCTCTCCCGGGACACAATTTGTCCCGTTTTTTAGGGAAAATGACAAAACCTCATTTAATTTCCATCTGTGGTCTAGATAGGGTTGCCAACCCTCCCGTAAAATACGCGATTGTCCCATATTTGGCAACTAAAAAGCCTGTCCCGTAATGAACTGATGGGGGACGCACTTCACTTTGTCCCGTATATTTCGGGGACGCGGTTATTTATTTATTTATTTTGTCTGCATCATTTTTTATTGATTTTCAGAATCGGGGCAGTGAAAGGATTTTTTTCCCTCTCTCATCTTCCCGTCGGTTTGTATATCCCAAGTCCCCAAGTTGAGATAAGACAAGTTGCTACTGACTTTACATTACCAGAAAGCACTGTCCTTGTTTACATGAAAGTTATTAATGTTCATGCACTTTAATATGTTTGCTTGTGCAGTGCACGTTTGTTTGTACATTATACAAAGTTTAGGAATAAATGCAAGATCACAGGCATTTTCCTTTTTATGGGTATTTTTTTCTTTTTCAGTCACATATTGTGACGACCCTTTCTCTATATAACTTGTTGTGGCTCCCAGCTGTTTTCCCATTTCTAGGTAGCGGTGGATGTGGGAGTGGCATCTTCCGATTAGGACACCTGTGCTGATGCCCCCCGCAGGATAAAAGGCCGACTGCGTGTGCCGCTCGGTCTCTTCCCCATTCTCCATCCAGCAGCCATGGGCGTCTGGCCGACTCTCAGCTTCTTTTGTTCTGTTTTGCACCTGACAACACCCCACATCCTATTATTCACTCATCCACACTTACATTACTGATGAATACTGACAAACCACACCATATATTTCATTATTTTGCTTACAATTATCTATTTTGTTATAATAAACCTTTTGATTAATCGCAATCCGCAGTGTCCCTTCCGTTATTGTCATAACTCTTGAGCCGGGTTATGACAATAGAAGATATCGTGTGTCATGATGTTGTCATTATCGTGGGCCAAATATTGTCACAGTATCGAATCGTGGGTTAGCCGTATCGCCCCACCCCTATTATCAACACAAGATCACATATGTACAGTACATGTACAGTTTAATTAGTGTGTTACTTTGTTTATGAATTAATTTCTTTATGTTCTTCCAGATGTCCAGCCTGAGACGTCGATCAGCACGCGTTGCCTCAAAAACCAAAACAAACCAGTGACATGTTGGTATTTGGGATATGTGTATTTCATTGTGTGCATCTTTGTGATAGGACAATAAATGCAGTTCTTTAAACGTTACTTTGTGTCCTTGTATTTGCAGGTGTGGGCAACACGTTCAACTGTCCACATGACTGAGTCTGCCTCCAGCAATGTCACAGCAGTGCAGCAGGTTTGTACTTATTCATTTCCACTTCATCACCTGTGTGTGTTTTCTAGGCTTTACACCGATCTTATCGGCTGTATCGGATCGGCTGATATTTGGCATTTTTTGAAACGTTCGTGATCGGGCGTCATGTCATGAATCACCGATCAATGACGTCATGGTCGTGTTGAAACTTTTTTAATCTGTCTCATTTCCTCCAAAGTAGTTTCACAGCATCGACATGTTTATTTGTTTGTATCCGAGTGTTATGTAAATGTATAGATTTGGGTTTACATTGTTGTCAGTTCCTTTTGTCTGCTGTGTGTCCGTTTGGGCACTAGATGGCGCAGTAGATCCTGTGTTCCCTTTTTTTTGCTTGTTCCAGGTGCGGAAAGGTGATTGGCTGGTGCCAATATTTAAGGAGGAGGACTTCAACACCTCGGTCTCTTTGTCCTTCTCCCAGCTCCCAACCAGAGGCCATGTGCCGCAGCAGCGGCATTCTGTGTTCAGCCATCAATTCTGTTTTGTAATCTATTTCAGTTCCCTTTGTGTCCACGTAGCCCGTAGGGGAGGGAAGCCATTTGTGTTGTGCCCCTTTTCTCCTGTGTTTTAGTTAAGGAGGTTAGTTTGACTGTCATTTATTTGATTGTTTTCTTCATAGGTAAGATCCATAAGAGAGCCATTTTGTTTGTTGTTTTGGCCATGCCCTCCCTGACGCCAGTGCAATGATGGTGACGTTTAATAAAAACCATCCTGTGGACGAAGCACCTTTGTCTAATTTGAGAGCTGGGAGAAGGGGGGGAGCCTTTATGTTGTGTCCTGGTTCCCCTTAGGCCGGGGCATAACACCGAGAGATAATGATTCATGATTCAAAAACCTTCATTTTCGTCTTCGTGCCTCTTCCTGTTTTGAGTACTGTCGCTATGTGACGAACAATAAAGTTTCTTTGAATCTGCAATATATGCAACGCTACAGTACCTCGCGGGGGAACTTTGGCAAAAAATTTCAACACCACAAATTTAATCAGGCACTTGGAAACGATACACACGGAGGAGCATGTCGAGTTTAAGAAACGCAGCGCGGAGAAAGAAAAAGAAAAGCAAACTCTGAAACGGATGCTAAAGCAAACAACTTTAGACAGTGCTCGTGAGAAGGCAAGGGGTGTACAGAAACAAGTATTTATTGCCCCTAACGTGATCGGTGATCGGTGATCGGTTTATTTAAACTCACTGATCGGTGATTGGCACAAAAATCGTGATCGTGTAAAGCCTAGTGTTTTCCTTTCTATGTTTATTGGCATAAAATCACATCTTTCTTATTTTAATCAGGTGGAGGCGACGCCACAGATGACCAGAGCTGTGCCCGTGGTTCCTGTGGCTCCCGTGGTTGCCAGCACCAAGCCAGAGGAGGCCAGCACCGTCCAGGAGGCAACACAGAAGATCAACTAAGCTAAGGAGGCTTTTCTTTCTTCTTCTGTTGCCTCTGACTGCTCCGCTCGTTCTACGCCTCGCACATGTGATTTGTGATCCATCATCAGTTAGTACTAGGTAAGATGCAGTGGCAGATTATGGCACTGGTATTAGATTAGCCAAGGTTCTGCATGGTCACGGTTTAAAATTCCAGCACCAGCTGGCAACAGTGAGTCACTTCAGAAGAGCAAAACTCCTCACTTTGACATGGATAATTCTGACGTAGAGTTTGTCAGTGCTGTGACCAATGAAGAGTGTAACTTCTCTCCCCTTGATGTTGATGTTTGTTTAGACCTTTGCAAAAACTTGAAGATTCATTTGGACCATGCGAGTTTTCCAATTTCTGATTGCAATGGCCCATTAGGTTCGCCGTGTACAAATGAGAATGTAGAGGCTGATGGAAACTGCTTCTTCAGAGCCATCAGTCAAGCTGTGACTGGTTTATAGACACAGAAGTGGAAATTCAGGTTGCAGCAGATTGTTTACGATTAGATGTGTACACTTTTATCGACGGTCATGGGTTGAAGTACAGCTCTTGCAAGAAACAATTCTCACATTGTATATATTTATGGATGTATTTGTTTTATATGGAAGCAGTTACCATAATCCAAATTAAAATAAGAATATAATAACAGAAATGCTTTTTCATTTTAAGAACGAAGCTGCATTATTTGACTCATAATTAAAATGGTTAATAAGTCATTCAATCTGCATTTTCATTTTCTCCTTCAAGACTGCTCATTCTTGTACTTAATTCAAATGAAGGAAAACACATTTGAGATTTAATTTTCAAAACATGCACCAGCAAAGAGTTACCAAAATTCAATATGAAATGTAAAATTCAAAAATGAAAATGCAATAGCAGAATGCTTTTTCATTTTAAGAACGAAGCTGCATTATTTGACTCATAATTAAAATCATGAATAAATATTGCTATATGCATTTTCATTTTCTTATTTGTGTCGCACCTTTTATGACACAATCAAAAAGAAAACTGAGGGCATTGCTTTTTAATTTTCGTGGTCCTGCCCTGCACAAGAGTTAGCACAACTCGAAAACGAAATCGCAATCTCAAAGTAAGCGCGCGGCGCAGGAAAGTGACGTCAGCAGCTCTCCACCTCCGCTGTGGGTATGGCGGTATGACGCCAAGTGTCATTTGCCTCCTGTTATGTGTAAATTCTAATGTTTGTGAATTTAATAAATGTATATATATACTGTATATTTAAAAAAAAACAAAACAAAACAAAAAAAATGTATAGCGGTATGACACCACTTTGCCATCGTTACTTTTCACGTCATTGAAGTTGCCGGTAAACGAGATTTAAATCGCAGAAAAACGTGGACCACTGACGAATCTCGTTGGTCGGACATATTTGAGCATGGCGCACATTGACACAATTGTTCAAACCCTGCTGGATTTAGCTTCCCAGGTGGAGTTGAATAGTGTATCTGAATCTGATGCTCGGGACCGAGTTGAGCAGGTATTCTGCCGTCCCAGATACGGACGCAAACAAGGTTGCCCTAGCCAACCTGTTGTCAGTTATGGAACACCTTGATGCACCAGCACAACATCAAAGCTCAAGCTATTTGTTACATGGGTGGAGTAACAGCTGTTCGGCGTCGGCCACCAGTCCATCCGACGAAGGATGCGAAGCAACAAATCAATCCGTCAACTGGTGGCAGATGCTGGTGCGAGATCTGTCAGTGGTCCACGTTTTTCGCCGATTTAAATCTCGATTACCGGCAACTTCAATGACGTGAAAGAAGTAACGATGGCAAAGTGGTGTCATACCGCCATACCTTTTTTTCTTTTCTTTTCTTTTTAAATAAAAAAAAAAATATATATATATATATACCTTTATTAAATTCACAAACATTAGAATTTACACATAACAGGAGGCAAATGACACTTGGCGTCATACCGCCATACCCACAGCGGAGGTGGAGTAACTCTTGTGCAGGGCAGGACCACGAAAATTAAAAAGCAATGCCCTCAGTTTTCTTTTTGATTGTGGCATAAAAGGTGCGACACGAATAAGAAAATGAAAATGCATATAGGAATATTTATTAATGATTTTAATTATGAGTCAAATAATGCAGTTTCGTTCTTAAAATGAAAAAGCATTCTGCTATTGCTTTTTCATTTTTGAATTTTACATTTCATATTGAATTTTGGTAACTCTTTGCTGGTGC
Source organism: Nelusetta ayraudi (assembly GCF_046127955.1). Taxonomy (NCBI): domain Eukaryota; kingdom Metazoa; phylum Chordata; class Actinopteri; order Tetraodontiformes; family Monacanthidae; genus Nelusetta; species Nelusetta ayraudi. Next base: position 977,891 of record NW_027466094.1, read on the forward strand.
ATGTTTTGAAAATTAAATCTCAAATGTGTTTTCCTTTTTCATTTGAATTAAGTACAAGAATGAGCAGTCTTGAAGAAGAAAATGAAAATGCAGATTGAATGACTTATTAACCATTTTAATTATGAGTCCAATAATGCAGCTTCGTTCTTAAAATGAAAAAGCATTCTGCTATTGCTTTTTCATTTTTGAATTTTACATTTCATATTGAATTTTGGTAACTCTTTGCTGGTGCATGTTTTGAAAATTAAATCTCAAATGTGTTTTCCTTTTTCATTTGAATTAAGTACAAGAATGAGCAGTCTTGAAGAAGAAAATGAAAATGCAGATTGAATGACTTATTAACCATTTTAATTATGAGTCCAATAATGCAGCTTCGTTCTTAAAATTTAAAAGCATTTCTGCTATTGCATTTTTATTTGGATTATGGTAACTATCTGCTTCCATAGTTACACATACCATAGTAAATGCTTCAGCAGAGTTTTATGAGGGTGTTTTTTTTTTTGTTGTTGAAAGTGAAAATGTTGTTTTGAAAATTACTGCTTACAGGTCCATCTGTTTACTCTAACCAAGCATTCAGAACGAGTTGTCCAACACCGGTTTAATTTTTCAGGAATTGTTGACTTTAAAGAATCACGTTAATGTTCATTAATTCATGGAAGTGAAGAATAATTAAAGTAAATCTTAAAGTAACCTTGTGTTTCTGTGTTTCTCAATGTTTCAACAACTTTGTTCTGAACATAGTTAAGTTCTTTCACATGGCTACTTTTATTTAACAGCTCTTTTGCACACACGACCTTCAGGTCAAAAAGTAAATTCAGTAAATAGCATCACCATAAGGATTGCGTAATAACAGAAACAAAGGAGTGCAGTAAATAACCGATATCCCTGTGTATTTTTAAAAGGAACACTAGAGATTTAACAAGACACAAAATAACAGGAGGTTCACAACAATTTAGTGTCCATTGTCTGGATAGGGTCAGGGGGAGGCGCACTGCAGTGGAATAAGTGTCCATCCTGTGGAGAGGGTCGGGTGGTTTAGAGAGATGCAGTGATGGCCTCTCTTAGGTGCAAACAAGTTCACAGCCTGATACGGATCTGTTGGTTGAGCAAGATGGGACTCAGCCATAAAGATGATACAGAGTTCATAAATATCTGGATTACATGGTACAGCCAGCCGAAAGACACATTCATTTTTGCACAGTTGAATGTGTTCATCTTCAACAGGGGAGAGAAAATCTGTTGTTCGGTGAAGTTCAGGAACAGCATGCATCACATTAGGCCAACCGCTGGGGACGTTCAGGTTTCTTGATGGCCTGATGTTGTGTGCATTCCACACCTGTGCAGTGTCACCCAACTCATCCTGTTGAAAATGTATACATTTAGGAAGAGCTGTGCCAGCAGAACAGAAATAAAACACTAAATTACAGCATTCACACATGAGCAACCCCACCCTCTCCCTCCCTCCCTGTCTCTGTTCATCCCCCCCCCCTCTTTCTCCCCATCTCTTATCCTCTCTGTTTCTACCCTTCTGTTCCATCTCTCTCCCCTTCCATCTCTGTTCCTTTCCCTTTGCTACCCCTTCTCTTTAGCATTCTTTTTCCTTTCCTCCCGTCTCTGTCTGTCTGTCTTCCCAACACCCCCTTTCCCGTTTCTGTCCTCCCTCCCCTCTCTCTCACTCACATACACATGCGCACAAAATGAAAATAATACATTATTCATGAACTCACCTGTATGGAGGCCCATACAACAAAACTGCAGGAGACTTTTGTCCAGAAACTCGCCATCAAAATGCCCGTTGTCTCTGAGGTCTGATAACAAGGCTAACCAGAACTCCATGCGCTGGCCACGCAGGAAACCCCACCAATATTCAATTCTTTGATTGGCGGTGCTGGCCCCCTCCAAGTAACTATCGAGGGTGTCGTCTGGTTGAACAGGGACGAGGAAACGCTGGAAGCCTCTAACATGGCCATTTTCGGTTCCAAGGTCGCCTCAAACAACTCTAGGGCACCCCCCAAAACGCTGTACCGCTTCTATGTAGCACCCTCCAATTACTTTTGGGTCACTACTTGTTGTGCAAGCATTGAGCCAGATTATTTTTCTTGAAAAGCCATCGATACATCCATTCACACAAATACCATATGGCTTCAGTTCATCATATGAGTCCAGGTGCCAGATGAAGTTGAGAAGTTTGAGAAGCAATTCCTCCGTCTGAGACGCCCCGCTTGCCTTAATGACACTCCTCTTGGATCCAGCTCCTTCAAAACCAAACGCACAGACTCTTTTCTCACACGCAGTCCATTTTCTCTGCATTTAGCATACATCCACCTGTACCCGTGAAGCTGCCCGGGGTAATGTAGCTGGTTGCTAATGGATTCAAACAGGATCGCCAGGTCGGAATAGGCTTTGCGTGGCATGAGTCCCCTTGGAATGTACAGCTGCATCCCACTCTAGACTGATCAAACCCGACAAAGAAAACAAATCCTGAGTCACTAAATATTAAGAAGATGATTAAAAGGATTGGTATGTTTGATGTATGGAGGGATTTTCATCCATCCACTAAACAATTGACTTTTTACTCTCACCCTCATTCAGTTTACTCGAGGATCGATTATTTCTTTATGTTCAGAACAGACAGACACAGGGTTTTAGATTGTAGAATTGGTGTTAGTGACATATCAGATCACTCAGGTGTATATGTGAAAATAAATGTAGGTGTCCCACACAAAAACACTATTTGGAGACTCAACACCTCCCTATTAAATGACACCCGATTTGAAGATTACATTAGGAAAGAAATGAAGGAATATACAGACCTTAACGGTAGCACAGTGACGTCACAGAGTATTTTATGGGATGCTGGAAAAGCAGTATTGCGTTGCGTGGGAAGATTATAAGTTGGGCATCACAAAGGAAAAAAGAAAAACTTAAACACCTTAACGACTTGACAAGTAAATTAGACTCACTGGAACGGAAGCACGTAGAGACTAACGACCCCACCTTATTGGAACAAATAACCGTAGTAAAATCAGAACTAAATAAGAAACTGAACGACCAGGAGGAACTTACACTTAAGTATATCAAACAAACCCACTATGAAAATGGACCCTGTGCTAAAAAACTCTTAGCCTGGAGACTTAAAAAACAACAGTCTGGAAGATCCATATATAAAGTAAAGGACCCGGTCACCAACCAGATGTGTTATAAGCCAGAAGCAATACATAAGTCTTTTGAATCATACTACAGGAATTTATACACTCAACCCAAATTAGCAGAAGCAGTAACAGTCAATCTGTTTTTTGAAATCCCTAGACCTGCCTTCTTTTGTCACAGAACAAAATAAGTGCTTAACTACAGAGATTACAAATGCAGAGGTCGACAAGGCAATTTCTAAACTGAAAACAAGCAAAGCAGCCGGGGGAGATGGACTACCAGCAGAATGGTATAAGACTTTTAGGGACTCTGTGACCCCACTGCTATTTATTAAATTGTTTTAACTATGTCTTAAAAGGTGGCGAGACCCCACCATCTTGGAAACAGGCCATATTATCTGTAATACTGAAATCAGGGAAAGATAGGACAGATTGCAGCTCATACAGACCTATCTCAGTTTTAAACACTGATTATAAAATTTTCACTTCAATTATTGTCAACACACTAGAAAATATTATCCCTAACCTAATTGACACGGACCAGACAGGTTTTGTTAAAAATAGACAAACACAAGACAATGTTAGGCGAGCTATACATCTGTTACATATAATGAGCAAAGGAAACACAATGTCCTTAGCAATTAGCTTTGACACAGAAAAAGCTTTTGACTCTGTTCTATGGGAATTTTTATACCTGGTCCTGCAACGTTTTGGCTTTAACAATACAGTTATAAAATGTTTAAAATCTAAATATAATTCACCTGTGGCCCGGATCAGAATAAATGGCAGTCTTTCAGGTACAATCTGTTTGGAGAGGGGTTGCTGACAGGGCTGCCCACTGAGCCCCATCTTGTTTGCTCTATTTATAGAGCTACTTGTTCAAAAGATTAGGGAAGACCCATAAATCACGGGAATACTATTCAAGGGGAAAGAATATAAGACATGTTTATATGCAGATGACATCCTGGTGACTTTATCCGACCCGGATACCAGTCTCCCTAAATGAATGCCCTACTTCGACCAATGTGGTTCATATTCGGGATACAAATTGAACATAGAGAAAACTCAAACTCTTACTTTTAATTACATACCTCAAGAAAACATACGTAAGTCATTTAAATTTAAATGGACAACCAGAATTTTGAAATACCTAGGTCTTCATATTCCCAAGACCCCCAAAGATTTATATAGTGTAAACTACGGTAGCATCACAACCAAAATTAAAAATGATCTGGACAGTTGGACCCCCCTAGTACTTGATTTTTACAACCGAATAGATACTTAAAAAATGGTTATTTTACCACAATTGTTATTTCTACTCCAATCGCTACCTGTAGAAATACCCAATAAGAAATTCAGTGAATGGAATCGGATAATTTCTAGATTCATATGGCAGAACAAGAAACCAAGGGTACGCTACAAAACATTACACTTAACAGGGAGGGATGTCACTCCCATGCTTGGAGGACTACTATAAAGCAGCACAACTGCAGTATATAGTCTACTGGTGCAGGGCGGGTTATTACTTTAATAAAAATATCAAATTCTAATTAAAAAAAAAGAAGGGTGACACAGACCTCATCGATATTCTAATAAGTGAATATAAAGGTAAAATTCATAGTAAAGTGGTCTCCAGAATATACTCCTGCCTACAATCACACAAAAAGACATCAACATTATGTGTCAAAAGTGCCTGGGAGAAAGAAGCAAATATAATCTTAACAGAAGACCACTGCTTTAATCTCTTAAACCCTATGTATGGAGAGTGAGGAGAGTTGTTTGGGAAGCATTAGTAAGAGCAAAAAAATGGACAGTGGGACAATGGAAAACGAAATGTTTTACATAGAATTATGTAAAACATTTCGTAGAAGTATGTAGAATTACATAAAACACAAAACATATCACACACACACATAATCCAACAATGAGCGGAATAGAAAACGGATGATTCGGAGGGAGTCAAAAAAGCATTTCATCAATGGCGAGTGAGTTTTATTTTCTCATTAACACACGGCGCCTATTCAAAGTTCAGTAGATCAAGTTAAAATATGACTCGGGGTCGCTTGTTCTTTTCAGCTTTTTTTTTTATCATTCTTATTATTGATATTTCTTTTGTAAAAGCCATCCGTTCTGCTCTTCATTGATTGTTGTGTAAAAATATGTAAGTAACCCTTTTCAATGTATAGCTTTTATATAGCTAATGGTCTTACAGGTAATATTTTGATGAATATTTAGGACCTCCCTTCAGTAGTGCAATGGAACTTTGTTCTATGCTCACAATTAGTTGTTCATGTCGACCTATGTTTGCAACATTTTAATGCAGTTCCATTTACTGAAGCTTCAGTGTCAATGTACCATTGTAGCTATTCTATGTGAAAAGGATGTTGTGTTTTTTCCTGCTGCAATAGATAATCAGTTGTTTTTCAACTGGAAAGGAAAGCCCTGACCGGTGGTGATGGACCAGAAGCACCTGCGAGACATCCTTCATGAGTGCCACGATAATGCTGGTCACTTGGGCACAAGAGAACCCTGGAAAAGGTTCTGGCATCGTGTCATTGGGGGACTTTGTGCGAGGATGTTAAAAAATGGGTGAGAGCTCTTGACTGAGTTATTAATGAATGGACAGGAATGCTTGACTGTTCTGACTTAGCACATGGCATACCCCTAAAATCATTCAATAATATTTTTTTTGGGGGACAGAAGACTTTCTTAATAAAGTCACAAGGAGTAGGCATTTTTCACCGTTTGCTCTCTGGTTCTGGTGAACTCCCAAGGAAAAAAAACCCACAAAACAATCAGTCAAGTATTTAAGCGAGTCATGTGCTAAATCACATATTGCTTTAAAAGTGCAGTATACAGTAGTGTCTAAGAATTGAAATGATTGTCAAAGTCTACACAACAGCTTGTTTTAAAGGTTGAGGAGTGTCCCCAATGTCAGCTCAGCAACAAGATCAAGACAGCTGCACCTGTGTTGCATCCAGTTGTGGTGAAGGAGGCATGGAGCGTTCTTGGAATGGATCTAACTCAGGGGTGTCCAAACTTTTTTCACTGAGGGCCACATACATAAAAATATAGGAGGGGCTGGGCCACTTACTAGAAATTAGGTATACAGCCTTAACTTTAGTGTTTTAAAGTTAGAAAAATCAATTAAAAGTGGTCAAATATGTTATACTGTTGAATATAATTAAAGACAAAACTGCCTTCATCACAGCTTTCCATAAATGGATCTTTATTGATTTATTCAGAAAAAGCTTTGGTAGCTCATTCTCAGAACAGCAGCCTCAGATTTCTTCTTAGACATAAGATTTACAGTACAGAGAAAAAACAATAAAGGGAAAATGGGACAGGTAAATTTCAAGCTTGTTATTTAAGTTATTAGGCTTAGCAACACAGCTATTAACGTTCGTTTGAAACGGTTGTCAACATTAACAGACTGAACTGGACTTAATAACAGGAGTGCTGCATTATTCTGGTGAGTGTCAGCTGCGCTGGGCGTGTAAACCGGGCCATCCAGCTGCGGTGCTGATCCGACGCCACTCGTGTCAAAAATCCGGACAAATGTCACTTGATCAAGGAGGAAATCTGCATCAGATGAGATCAGCTGACTTTGCGTGTGCAGTGTGCACTCTGTGTTAACAAGAAAAACGCATCTAAGAAAGTGGTGCGCAAAAGCAGGGTAGTGACAGAATTAATGCGCATTATTGATATTTGTCGCGTGTGTACCTGCACATGCATGCTTATTAACATACGGGTACTGTGGAATATATTTTTTACTCACTTAAAGTGGGAACTGCATTGCACTCAGTGTTGAGCAGCTCCCCCTGGTGTTAAACTGAAGAAGTGCAATACACTCAGGCAAAAGTTGAAGTGCGGGCCATATTCTATTTATAACATTTGTTGCGGGCCAATTAAAAATGGACTGCGGGCCGGAGTTGGCACGTGGGCCGTAGTTTGGACACCC